>NW_027261080.1:0-101471 GCF_045791955.1 Oncorhynchus clarkii lewisi
CCACATATCGACAAAGGTCCTGCTTATAGCGCCCAGCGAGAGGGTGATCTGGTTTCTAACCAGTGTTGCTGCTTCAGGGTTTTAGACCGGGTATGAGCTAATGTTACATACAGGATGCCAGGTGTGCAGACAATGCATGTGACTGTAGGATGTCTCTATTCTCTATGAGGTGTATCTCAACTCAATTTATGTTGGTGTCTCCTCTCACATTCAGAAGCCTGGAGGGCTGATGTTTCCTGACAGGGCTGCTCTGTATGTGGTGGCCATCGAGGACAGGCAGTACAAGGACTTCAAGATACACTGTGAGAACATCCATCCGTCTCCGTTTCTTAGCTACTGTGTGTATACTGTATGTATGCTGGAGGTATCCTGTCCTCTCCCTCTTCCAGTAGGCTCTCTCCTCCAGCCTCTGGGTTGCACTAGACTACAGAGAGCTGTGTAGAGGAGGGATGGAGGGAAGAGAAGGAGAGCCTGTCTGCTCTGTTCTTAACCCGAACTGAAGTAGACCTATAAGGCTGCAAGGCTTACAAGGCTGCCAGATGTAGTAGAAGAGTATTTAACGCCCCTGTCTCTCACTAGGGGAACACCAGATAGACACACTAAGGGAGGGTGGCAGTTGTTTTTGGCAATTGTAAAGTTGTGCTATCTTTCCACTGTTTCTGAGGGTTGTTATCGATCCTAGGCAGCAAGTAGAGAATAACAGTTTTAATCTCAATCTAAAACTTGAGACACTCTTCCAATCCAACACAGTGCCAATAGAGTCTGTGTGATGACCACCACTGAGAGAGTCTGTGTGAGAGAATCTGTGTGAGAAAGTATGTGTGATGACCACCACTGAGAGAGTCTGTGTGAGAGAATCTGTGTGAGAAAGTCTGTGTGATGACCACCACTGAGAGAGTCTGTGTGAGAGAATCTGTGTGAGAAAGTCTGTGTGATGACCACCACTGAGAGAGAGAGAGAGAGAGAGAGAGAGAGAGAGAGAGAGAGAGAGTCTGCGTGATGATGATCACAGAGAGAGAGAGAGAGAGAGTCTGTGTGATGACGACCACTGAGAGAGAGTCTATGTGATGACCACTACTGAGAGAGAGCGAGAGAGAATCTGTGTGATGACCAACACTGAGAGAGAGAGAGAGAGAGAGAGAGAGAGAGAGAGAGAGAGAGAGTCTGTGTGATGACCACCACTGAGAGGGAGAGAGAGAGAGTCTGTGTGATGACCACCACTTAGAGAGAGAGAGAGTCTGTGTGATGGCCACCACTTAGAGAGAGAGAGAGTCTGTGTGATGACCACCACACACAGAGAGAGAGAGAGAGAGAGAGAGAGAGAGAGAGAGAGAGAGAGTCTGTGTGATGACCACCACTGAGAGAGAGAGAGAGAGGCTGTGTGATGACCAACACTTCAGACACAGAGTGTACCAGATACCAGATTTGCTCATATCTGAGTGTGTGTGTGTGTGTGTGTGTGTGTGTGTGTGTGTGTGTGTGTGTGTGTGTGTGTGTGTGTGTGTGTGTGTGTATTCAGGGTGGGAGAACGTGTACGGTTTTGACATGACCTGCATCCGTAACGTGGCCATGAGAGAGCCCCTGGTGGACGTGGTGGACCCCAAACAGGTGGTGACCAACTCCTGCCTAGTCAAGGTTAGTGTGTGTGTGTGTGTGTGTGTGTGTGTGTGTGTGTGTGTGTGTGTGTGTGTGTGTGTGTGTGTGTGTGTGTGTGTGTGTGTGTGTGTGTGTGTGTGTGTGTGTGTGTGTGTGTGTGTGTGTGTGAATTACTGCATGAATCCAGACAGACTTAAAAAATGACTTTCCAAAATTGAAGTGTCACAGAGAGACTACCAGCCAAGAATTATGATGAGCCCTAAATGGGTTCCGTGTCCCTGTCTGTGATTTGCATGTTAATGAATGTGTCTAGACTGTGTGTTTCTAGACTGTACAGACTTCACAGTGGGACCCATGCCAGCCACCGTATCTGAGCCATAAATAGGCATGGCACTCCCGGGTCTGTGTCGCACATTGGGATTTAACACTGCTGTCCTGTCCTGTCCAATTACGGCCTGTCTGTCCTGTCCAATTACGGCCTGTCTGTCCTGTCCGATGTCACATCAATCATCCAAAAGAGAGGCATGATATGAGATGCTGTGTGAATTATCTTCAGGAGGAAAGTATTTGATGCTGAGAGGTGCCATGCTTTCTAGGGCGTATGAATGAAAGGATGGATGGATGAATTGAACAGATGAAGGAATTAATTAAAACAGATGATTGACTGACTGGATTGAATAAATGAATGAATAAATGAATGAATAAATGAATGAATGAATGAATAAACAAATATATTGGGTGGAATTGAATGAAATAAAGAGTAGAACACAAACATGGAAGGAGAGCTTAGTCAGGTACAGGGTGTGGATTCCATTTACAGGTACAAGCCTGAAGTGCTCTAGTGTGACAGAATACATTAGAGCTCCTGACACACAGGTTTCACTGACTGGGAAGAAAACACCGCAGAGAGGGGGGTAGGTGTGGGGGGGAGATAATAGATAATGGATAATAATAGATAATGAGGTTGAAGGGCAGAATGGAGCCAAAGACGTGTGTTTGAGAGATGTGCATTTGTGTATGTCTGACAGTGCTTTTATGTATGAGGGAGTGATAGATGTAAGGAGAGAGAGATTGAGAGGGATATGTTGAATAGAGGAGAAAGGAGAAGTGTATGTGTGTGTGTGAGAGAGAGAGATAAGAGAGAGAGATATCTTTCTTCCGATGCATGTCACCCTGTACCATATTTCCCTTGTAACCTATGACCCAGGAAGTGGACATCTACACGGTGAAGCCTGAGGACCTGTCTTTCACCACGGCCTTCTGCCTGCAGATCCAGAGGAACGACTATGTCCACGCCATGGTCACCTACTTCAACATCGAGTTCACCAAGTGTCATAAGAAGACTGGCTTCTCTACCGGTTAGACCTCACCACACACATATGGGTTGTGTTCATTTGGCACCAAGAGTCAGAAAACAGACTGAAACAGGGAAGAACTACCTGAAATGTCCAATAAGAAAGACCTACTTTTGTTTTCCATTGCAAAAATGTTTTGCTACGGTGTGCACTAATGAACATACCCCACGATGTGACCACATGCAAGTACACTAAACGCTAGGTCCTTTGAAATGAGGTGTATGCCAATATAAGTTACATGTCTTCCACACAAGCCACTTGTGTTGTTAAAAGGTCTGGAACCTGAAGCCACTAGAGATCTTTTACAGGGAGAGAACCACCATGTTCAGTTTCTGGGTCCTGTCCAGGTTATGCAACAATGGAAAGTTGTCATTTCAAACAGACATCAATCATTTTGTGTAAATCAGTCAATTGTAGCACTTGTACAAATAAGCAAGGGTGAAAAACTGTTCTCATACCTGTAGTTGTGGAGATTCTTGTCTTTGGCAATGATCCTTTGGTTTTGTTTGGAAGATTGTGGAAGCACAGCACATTTTTTGCATGTTAATTCATCAAGGTTTTGACAAGGGGAGGGTGATATTATTGTGAGGTTTGAGGCTGATGATCAAAAGGTACTGCTAGACATAAAAGCGTGTAGTAGTAACATACTTTGCTGTTTCCTATAATGACAAGTTGACTTGGGTTCTCAGCTCTTGACCTCCTCTAGTGGTGTAAAGTGGAACAGCACCCCTCTCGTCCATCCCCTCCTTCCTCTCTTCTTCCCCTCCTGCTATTCCTCCCCCTCTCTTCCATCTCCCCCTCCTCTCTTGTTCCCCTCCTCCTAATTCTCCCCCTCTCTTCCATCTCCCCCTCCTCTCTTGTTCCCCTCCTCCTATTCCTCCCCCTCTCTTCCATCTCCCCCTCTTCCTCTCTTCTTCCCCTCCTGCTATTCCTCCCCCTCTCTTCCATCTCCCCCTCCTCTCTTGTTCCCCTCCTCCTAATTCTCCCCCTCTCTTCCATCTCCCCCTCCTCTCTTGTTCCCCTCCTCCTATTCCTCCCTCTCTCTTCCATCTCCCCTCCTCCTCTCTTGTTCCCCTCCTCCTATTCCTCCCCCTCTCTTCCATCTCCCCCTCCTCTCTTGTTCCCCTCCTCCTAATTCTCCCCCTCTCTCCCATGGCCAGCTCCTGATGCCGCCAGTACCCACTGGAAGCAGACAGTGTTTTACCTGGAGGACTACCTGACTGTGAGGAAGGGAGAGGAGATACTGGGCAGCATCGCAGTCAAGCCCAACGATAAGAACGTGGTGAGAATAGAGCTACGCTGTATTAGAACTGCAGCTCACTCCAGGCCAGCAGTGAATAAAATGCTGTTTAAAAAAAATAAATCTAGATGGGGTTTTTCTATAGATGTCAAGTCTTTAACATGATCTATGAATATGTCTTTCTAAGAGTGAAGCCCTACATGAGTATTAGCTCAGATGCCGCAAAACCGCCATCCTATTGCTGTACCACCCACTGACTTTAACTGTTAAAACTCTACAAATGCATCCTCCCTTCCCTTATTTGAAGTATTCACAGATTGGAGAGGGTTGGATTGGTGAAAGAGGTACGGTGGGAAACTTGCAGTCACTTATCCAACCTTATATACAGCTGTAGTTTACATACACTTAGGTTGGAGTCATTAAATCTCGTTTTTCAACCACTCCACAAATTTCTTGTTAACAAACTATAGTTTTGGCAAGACTGTTAAGACATCTACTTTGTGCATGACACAAGTCATTTTTCCAACAATTGTTTACAGACAGATTATTTCACTCATAATTCACTGTATCACAATTCCAGTGGGTCAGAAGTTTACATACACTAAGTTGACTGTGCCTTTAAACAGCTTAGAAAATTCCAGAAAATTATGTCATGGCTTTAGAAGCTTCTGATAGGCTGATTGACATCATTTGAGTCAATTGGAGGTGTGCCTGTGGATGTATTTCAAGGTCTACCTTCAAACTCAGTGCCTCTTTGCTTGACATCATGGGAAAATCAAAAGAAATCAGCCAAGACCTCAGAAAAAAATTGGAGACCTCCACAAGTCTGGTTCATCCTTGGGAGCAATTTCCAAACACCTGAAGGTACCATGTTCATCTGTACACACAATAGTATGCAAGTATAAACACCATGGGACCACGCAGCCATCATACCGCTCAGGAAGGAGACGCGTTCTGTCTCTTAGAGATGAACGTACTTTGGTGCGAAAAGTGCAGTTCAATCCCAGAACAACAGCAAAGGACCCTGTGAAGATGCTGGAGGAAACAGGCACAAAAGTATCTATTTCCACAGTAAAACGAGTCCTATATCGACATAACCTGAATGGCCGCTCAGCAAGGAAGAACCCACTGCTCCAAAACCGCCATAAAAAGGCCAGACTACGGTTTGCAACTGCACATGGGGACAAAGATCGTACTTTTTTGAGAAATGTCCTTTGGTCTGATGAAACAAAAATAGAACTGTTTGGCCATAATGACCATGGTTATGAAGCACGGGGGTGGCAGCATCATGTTGTGGGGGTGCTTTGCTGCAGGAGGGACTGGTGCACTTCACAAAATAGATGGCATCATGAGGGAGGAAAATGATGCGGATGTATTGAAGCAACATCTCAAGACATCAGTCAGGAAGTTAAAACTTGGGAATGGGTCTTCCAAATGGACAATGACCCCAAGCATACTTCCAAAGTTGTGGCAAAATGGCTTAAGGACAACAAAGTCAAGGTATTGGAGTGGCCATCACAAAGCCCTGACCTCAATCCTATAGAATATTTGTGGGCAGAACTGAAAAATTGTGTGCGAGCAAGAAGGAATACAAACCTGACTCTGTTCCACCAGCTCTGTCAGGAGGAATGGGCCAAAATTCACCCAACTTATTGTGGGAAGATTGTGTGACCCAAGTTAAACGATTCAAAGGCAATGCTTCCAAATACTAATTGAGTGTATGTAAACTTCTGACTCACTAGGGATGTGATGAAAGAAATAAAAGCTCAAATATATCATTCTACTATTATTCTGACATTTCACATTCTTAAAATAATGTTGATCCTAATTTACCAAAAACAGGGCATTTTTATTAGGATTAAATGTCAGGAATTGTGAAAAACTGAGTTTAAATGTATTTGGCTAAGGTGCATGTAAACTTCCAACTTCAACTGTAGGTCAGTGACTACTTTAAATGGAGGGAGGGAAGAAGGATGTCTTTTCAAAGCATTCAAAAGGGCTAAATATCCCTACTGTTGTGTGCATCTCAAATACCCTTTTCCCACTACTAAGCCAAGCCGTACTGTGCTGGTTACACTTCCGTAGTTACTGAAATTGTAGGAGGCCAATGTGAAAAGAAAATACCAGAGGCAGCACCTCTGGTTGGGGTCGACACGATACTGTCAAATGGTTATAGGTGGACTGAAGAGTCTTCTCTTGTATTCCAGCGGGACCTGGAGTTCACCTTGGAGTTGGACTTTAAAGGACAGCTGTGTGATGCGGCCATTTCCCACGACTACAAGATGCGCTAGCTGACCAGCAAAGGGCGATATCCCCCTCCTTGAGAGGGAGGGCACAGGCTCTCCATCAGGCCCTCTTATTGGTCCGAGGGGGACACGATACGCATCTGATTGGATGACAGCGCTCCAGCACCTAAGTGATGTCATAAAAACAAGCCATTTCGAAGCAATAGCGCCATCACCTGCCACATTTTTAAAGCTGCCCTGAGAATGTAATATCCCTGATGAACTTGATTTGTTATTTTTTTCAGGTTGAGTTTCAGTGTTATCAGTACTAGAGCTAAAGGAGTTATAGGGATTTTAGATGCCAGTCCAGAGGCACTTTAAGGACAAACTCTGAGCATGTCTTTTATCAAGGAAAACAGACAGACTACACCTCTGTTTTACAGCTGTCTTTCAAAGTTCAACGAATGCAGAACCTAAGAGTTTAACAGGAAAGTCATTCAGTGTTTGTTCAAGTTAGTTATATTTTGTTGGTATTCAGTACTGGTAAGTTATTTTGCATGTTTAGCTTTTTGTTCTTGGTTGATTTCAGGTATCGTGATTTGATCATTAGAGATATTCACAATTGCTAATGGAACATGTTTAATGATAGAAACCTGTGAGAAATGTCTTGTCTTCCATATCCAGCTGGAAGTTATTTTGTCATTTTGATTTTGGGGTGTGGTGTAGGAGTGATGAACAAATAAATAACATTTACTTAGAATTGTTGGGAAAGAATCAAATAATTAGATTTCACATCAGTATTTTAATCAAATGTATGACAATCATTATTTTGTAACAGACTACCAACTTAATCAAGCTCTTATTTACATATCCATTCTGTGTTTTGATTAACAACATAATCACAACTCAAGAACAACAGTCATTCTATACATTGAAATGATTGATCCACTTTTTAAATTGACCAAATATACCATTAGTTCTACAGTAGAACACATGTCTATTGGTCATTACAGTCAGGAGGTCCAAACAGAAAAAGGGTTGTAATGTAGACTAGAGCTAAATCCACTAGGATCCAGCTCAACTGGGCTCTTTGCCTTTAACAAAACAGGTACTGAAAGAAGGGCCGTCCTAATTTGAGATATTGATTAACAAATGTACACAAAGTTAGGATTTGGCTCCGAGAGCACAGAGAAAGAGTTAGATTGAAGAGTTCCTTCACTTATCAGGAGTCTCTAGCCATTCCAAATGCTCTCTCTCTAGTCTGTCAGAGTGTCTTTACTTGTTATCAGGAGTCTCTAGCCATTCCAAATGCTCTCTCTCTATTCTGTCAGAGTGTCTTCACTTGTTATCAGGAGTCTCCAGCCATTCCAAATGCTCTCTCTCTATTCTGTTAGAGTGTCTTCACTTGCAGCAGGCTTTCTTCTTGACGGGCAGGGCCTCCAGTAAGACAAACGTGTCTCTCACCCGATCCTCCTGCTCTTTCAGCACTCTGGACACACAGACAGATGCATTGACATGTCACACACTGTCCCCAAATTGACTCTGGAGAAAGAAGGATGTATTTGGAGATGTGAGTTCATCTGAAAGGATTAGCATCCATACAAATCCATACAAACATGAACATAGCTTATACCTGTCCAATTCATTCAGATCTGGATACCTAGGGGCTGTCCCTCTCCCTCCCTTACCTGGCCAGGTGGATCATGGCCTCTGTCACGTTGTAGCCGGTGTAAGCACTGACCTCATAGAATATCACACGGGTGTCCTACAGGGGAGAAGAGACTCAGGTCACTGGTTGTCGCTTAGCTAATCTTGTAGGATGTTCATTTGAGCCAAGTTGGAAAATAATCCTGCAGCAACAGGAAATGTTAATTATAATTAATGGACATTTTATTTTTTAGGGGTGCCAGCTACTGGCCCTCCAACACCACCTCCATTAGCATGTGGTCTCCCATCCAGGGACTGACCAGGACTGACCCTGCTTAGCTACAGAGGTAAGCTAGCAGTAGGATGCACGATGGTATGCTGCTGGCAAGTCAAACAATTTTATGTGGAAATTAAACTTTAGAAGATGTTTTTATACCTTGAATATGCTACAAGTTTACATTTCCTGCTGTGCAAGAAAATTCCTGCAACAGGATGGTCAAATTAAGATATGGCATCTGTAGAGGACCTACAGATGGCAATAGTGACAGCTATGCGAGGTCTCGTCCATATTTATAGACAGTGAACAGATTTCCCCCACTCTGTGTTGGTCGTTCAGTTCTTGAGATAAGTGTGCTATAGGATGATACATACGAGTCCCTAAACGGAGAACTCACGTGGGCCAGAGTCTCTGCATCTTTAAGTGGTACCTCCCTCTCGGACGTCGCGTCCATCTTGTTGCCCAGGAGCAGGATGGGAATGCCCACTCCCGCAGCCTCCTGGGAAAACAGAGGTCAATGAAAGGTCAGGCATCTGCTTAAAACGTTCAGATAAAAATAAACTGTAGAACAGACAATTATTTGTCATGTCCTGTCTGGCCAAAGGCCAAATGTGAGCTGACCTGGACGTTGATGAGCCAGGGTCGCACGGCCTTGAAGCTGTCCAGCAACGTGACGTCGTACATGACCACCACGCCGTCTGCCTTACGGAAGAACTGCTTGGTGATGCTGCGGTACCTGTAGCCAACACAGAGAACAGTTACAACTGGACAAAATGGAACCCTGTTTATTTTGCCAAAGTGCCAAATGCCAACCTGAGAACGTTGCTTTGTTGTCATTTAAGTCACATTCTCAGACTAGCATCCAGGCAAAAATAACACATCACATTCTTAGCTACTGTTATCTATTGGTGTTGGTGAGGTTTTGGCAATACTGTTTTCACTGGTCCGTGGCCACTCACCTCTCCTGCCCGGCCGTGTCCCACAGCTGCATGGCTACCTGGGTGTTGTCCAACATTAGAGTCTTCACACTGTAGTCAATACCTGTCAGGAATAGCACTCAGACTGGTTATTAGGGTAAGAGGAATACACAGCAATAATATTACATCCTTTCATTAATGAACACTAGAGGGGGTAGTTGAGCTATTCATCAAGCTTCATGCTTCGGTAATGGTCTTTCACAGTCAAAGCGGTGAAATCAAACAAGCTGTCCTAGAATGGGGAACCAAGGGGATTCAGAGGATAATGAAATGGATTCGATGTGACATAATCTGCGGTGGTACAATGTGTACCGGGGGTTCATAGACTGGGAGTGTGACTTTACGAGCCCTTTCATGTGATGCTGCTTTGCCCTTCAATCTTCTGATAGTAACTCACACACACACGTACATAAGAACGTGCGCACACACATGACCGCTGCCACTGTATTAACACACAAAAGGTCCGTGACACCCGTGGTACACAGTAATGTGTTGTCGGCTCTCACCCACAGTAGCGGGGCTGGAGGGGTGGAAGCGGCCATCACAGAAGGTGCGTAGCAGGGAAGTCTTGCCCACACTGGAGTTGCCCACCAGAACCACCTTAAACAGGCGGTCTGGGGCAGGCATGGCCCTCTCCTTCACCCTCTGGAGGGATACGCAGAGAAAGAGGTCAACAGAATGATATTTTCAATTGATTGCATATTGAAGAGCTTTGGAAATGTTGTTGATCACTCAGATGAAGGGTTTTAGTTCTGATGCTTAACACAATGACAGGGTCTTCAACCCCTTGCAGGGTTAGGGTCAACTTCATTCTAACTGAGTAATTCCAAACTGAATTCAAATACAATACATGAATAGAGATTTGCTCACATTTTGGGTCTCCTTGCCGACGGGCTGTCCTCGAGGTGACGAGGGGATATTTCTCATTCTGCTGAAACTACCTTGGTGTTTGAAGGGGGACACTGTCGTGACCGGGACAGGTAGAGGAACAGGGGCGAAAAAGATACTACTCTCCAGATCTTCCTTCCCTTGCTCCTCTTCCTCCTCCTCGTCTTCCTCACTGAGCTGGTGCAGCAGGGGCTGGGGCCCTCCATGAAGCAGGTGGGGGAGGTGGTCCTCCTCGATGGAGATAACCCGACGGAGAGGCCACCCATCTGGGGGACCGTCCAGCCCATCGCCCCCAACCTCCGGCTTACTCTGGTACTCTGTATGCCTGTCCCTTTCGTTCTGGGTGGGGGCGAGGGTCTTCTCTGACTCAAACTTGGAGAGCCTCTCCTTCACCCTCACCCCCTGCGCCTCCACCTCAACCACTTGGGTTGGAGACGAGGTGTTGGAGTCGTGGTAGCCGTTGGCCAGGCCGTAGTTGGTTTTCGGCAAACGTGGTGGACAAGCGGTGTCAACATCGTCCTCGCTAGATGAGGAGGGGGAGGAGACAAAAGAGATTTGAAGGTGTTCTACTGGCAGCGCATCAAGGAACTCATAGGAACCCCCATTGTGGGTGAGGAGTGAGGCTCTTTGGAGACAAGAGGAAGAAACAGACGATATCGGATCAAAAAAAATAGTTTGAGTCTCATGTTGCCAAGGCACTTTCACGTTAGTCTCTCGTTACCGAGCATTATCATTAAATGGTAACTCAAAATGGTTCTGGGTGCTGCCATTACTGTCAAGAGCAGCATAGAAGTCACTACATTTAAAATATATTGTTAGTATATTATATTGCAACTACACTCCTTACACTGTAAAGTACCTTACATTAAATTGACTAATTTGGTGCCTTGGCCTCAAAAACACATTTTTTGATTGCACATCCTGTTTCTCCTCTTTAATCCAATGTTGATTTAAATCCCGTTACGGACGGACATAAAATCAGTTTCCTTTCACACACGACAAGACTGGTTAATTATGTTCAGGGCACTTCTAAAGAAATGACCTCACCTTTTAACCGGCTGCTGGCTGGTGTCCGCAAACAGATTGACCAAGCCGGCTCTCTGCTTCTGTTTGAGGGACTTCCTGGGGTTCTGTAGAGCAAAAGAACACAACAGAATGGAATATCATAGAAACATTTTTGTTGTTGTCAATGTCCATATAATGTGGAAATAAATGTGCCTTTGGCTTGAATATGTCTTATCATTCAATATCGCCACAAAGGTAACAGTCAAAATATCATGAGTCGAGAACTCACCACAGCACAGTATATGTCTCGCTCATCTTTTAAATGTTTGTTCATCTCTCTGGATAGATTATGCAAGGAGGACAAAAAACGGTAAATTGTCAAATTAAATGTATAACATGCATACTGTGTGTGTGTGTGTGTGTGTGTGTGTGTGTGTGTAACTTACCTGAGAAGGTCTAGTTGTTTCATCAGACTCTGTTTCTCTCTTTGTAGTCCCTCAGTGACTCGATACATTTCCCTGAGCAGAGAGAGAGTCACCAAAGCTCACTGAACCACACCTGGACAGTAATCTAGTGAATGTTAGCGGTACTAGGAGTGACATGCCATATCCACTGATGGAACGTTTGTGTGATGCCTAGGTGAGTGAGTGTGTTTGGTCATTACATCTAGTGGTAATATTAACTATTAACCCACATCTCTCTCTCCTGGTGCAGGCGGGAAGCCTGGTCCTGCAGCATGGTCAGTTGTTCCTGGGCCAAGGACAGTTCCTGACAGGTGTTCTCCAGCTCTCTGCTCAGTTCCTCGTTGGTCATCTTCAGCTTGACATTCTCCACCCGGCTCTCCTGCTGCTCACTGCTCAGGTCGCGACACTGGAGATCCAACTGGGGGGGGTCAAAGGGTAATATTGTTAGGGAGACATGTATTCTATTATAATCACAGCTTCTTTGTCTTTTACTTTGCTTTATCTGCACCGAAAATCAAGAAGGGGGATTAGCCCCGCAGGAGACCAGAGGTGGCCAACCTTCCCCCTGGAGAGTTACAGGAGCCCCAAATGGTATCATTTCTGGAATGTTCCAACAGGAATCTGTTCCAAAAACTTCTTAAAGTACAAGGTTGCCAACAAATAACGCATACAAAAGTAACATGATCTATTCACCTAGCTAACTAGCTGTCCAAAAGGCATCAACTCACCATGTAGCTTATTCTTAATGTTTGTCCATAGACGACCAGAGTGAGGACAGACATTATCAGGAATAAACATGGAGAGTGAAACCTTAATTAATGAAATAGCCCCCTACCTACCCGGTATCTTATTCTGCTGCTATACAACTTTGTATGTGTTGTTTGTTGGCAACCTTGTTATTTACTACATTTTTGGAACAGATTCCTGTTGAAACGTTCCACAAATTATAGAGGAGGCACCTCAGTCACTCACCCTCCTCTGTTTCTGGAAGAGCTGCTCCAGCTCTCTCTCCTTACTGGACAGCTGGTGCTCCAGGTCGTGACTACGAGACTGGAGACGCTCCGAGTCCTGGAGGAGAGACGGGGACAGCACATTAGGATAGGAGAAATTAAACAGAAATACAGTACAACACAACCTTGTTGAGTCCATTGGGTGACTTGTTCAAGGGTATATAGAAGGTAGGGATCCAGCAGGTGTCTAGAGTTTGGTGTTAAGAGACACAGTCCAGGTCTGGGAGAGGGTCTCAAGTCATTTAAACAAACTAATCAACTATATGTACCTGGAGGAGCAGCCGGTCCTTCTCGCTTTTCATTTGTTGCTCCATTTCTTCATACAGACCGCGGATCTCACTGTCGTGTGTGGCTGCTTTCCTGCATGTATGGGGGAGAATGGATTTAATACATCTAGATTTAATAACAACTAAATAACTACTTAACCAGATGCTGTTTACAAGTGGCAGGTTTGAGAGTGATTATAGGTCATTCTGTTTATGTCATAGCCTCACAGGTGTGACTAATTGCCAATGTTAATTCATCAAGCCTTCTCATTGGACAACTGACTAATTAACAGAACAGTTGGCATGTATGTAAACCCTGTTTCTCTTTTAGGCGGCCACCCATGGGAGGTGATGCAGTCCAGAGGTATGGTGGCTCCTGGGAGTAATGGAGGGAAGAAAAATGGATGTGTGCCTCCCGCCTGTGATTTGTGAATGTGTTAGTGGGCCAGAGATGAGCCACGCTGAAAAGGTGAACTTGTGAAACCGTTCCTTAATTTCTTAAATGTTTGAACATGTATTTTTGTTGTCTGTTTCTACTTCACTCTGCCTGCTTAACCCAGAGCCAAAGAACTGGTCACATTACATTAGTCTACTGCATTGCTTTTCCATCTGTAGCTACACAGACTGGTACATGCACGTACCAGCACACTGTCTGTGTAGATACAGATGGAAAAGCACTGCTCTTGGAATTTTGCATTCCTTTAACATTCCACCACCTTATTAAGCAACCAATTAGTGAGAGGACTGAAGTTGTCTTAAGTGGTACCACACAGTACCATGAGAACAATGCATTAGTATTACCTAACACAACGGAGACCACAGCCATACAAATACCTAGCCAGCTAGTCATCGTCTATCATCAAGGGTAGTATAGTGTACATTGTTTCAGGGGAGAAAAATACATTCTCATCTCTGTCTACATGACAGCCAATTCCTCAGGCTTGCAATCAATGGTCCCTTTTGAGAATATGATCTCTGAGCTTAGCGGTCTATTGAAAGGGATAATTGGGGCATTATGGTAAACCCACATAGAGCTCTGTGTCTACAGGCAGAAACAAAGGCTAGCTTTTTCAAACAGAAATTTGCATCCTGTAGCACAAACTCAAAAGTTCTGGGACACAAGTCCATGGATAATACGAGAACCTCCTCCCAGCTGCCCACTGTACTGAGGCTAGGAAACACTGTCACCACCGATAAATCTAAGAGAATTGATCATTTCAATAAGCATTTTAACACAGCTGGCCATGCTTTCCACCTGGCTACCCCTATCCCAGTCAACTGCCCTGCACCCCCCACAGCAACTCGCCCAAGCCTCCCCCATTTCACCTCCACCCAAATCTAGATAGCTGATGTTCTGAAAGCGCTGCAAAATCTGGACCCCTACAAATCAGCCGGGCTAGAGAATCTGGCCCTGTGCAACTGGGTACTGAACTTCCTGAAAGGCCTCCCCCAGGTGGTGAGGGTAGGTAACATCTCCACCCCGCTGATCCTCAACACTGGGGCCCCACAAGGGTGTGTTCTTAGCCCTCTCCTGTACTCCCTGTTCACCCACGACTACGTGGCTATGCACACCTCCAACTCAATCATCAAGTTTGCAGACGACACTACAGTGGTAGGCTTGATTACCAACAACGACAAGACGGCCTACAGGGAGGAGGTGAGGGCCCTCGGAGTGTGGTGTCAGGAAAATAACCTCACACTCAATGTCAACAAAACAAAGGAGATGATCGTGGACTTCAGGAAACAGCAGAGGGAGCAGCCCCGTATCCACATCGACGGGACAGTAGTGGAGTGGGTGGAAAGTTTTACGGTCCTCGGCATACACATCACGGACAAACTGAAATGGTCCACCCACACAGACAGCGTGGTGAAGAAGGCGCAGCAGCGCCTCTTCAACCTCAGGAGGCTGAAGAAATTCGGCTTTACACCAAAAACAAACTTTTGCAGATGCACAATCGAGAGCATCCTGTCGGGCTGTATCACCGCCTGGTACGGCAACTGCTCCGCCCACAACTGTAAGGCTCTCCAGAGGGTAGTGAGGTCTGCACAACGCATCGCCGGGGGCAAACTACCTGCCCTCCAGGACACCGACACCACCCGATGTCACAGGAAGGCCAAAAAGATCATCAAGGACCTCAACCACCTGAGCCACTGCCTGTTCACCCCGCTATCATCCAGAAGGCGAGGTCAGTACAGGTGCATCAAAGCAGGGACCGAGAGACTGAAAAACAGCTTCTATCTCAAGGCCATCAGACTGTTAAACAGCAATCACTAACATGGAGTGGCTGCTGCCAACATACTGACTCATCTCTAGCCACTTTAATAATGGTAAAATGTATGTAATAAATGTATCACTAGCCACTTTAAACAATGCCACTTTATATAATGTTTACATACCCTACATTACTCATCTCATGTATATACTGTACTCTATACCATCGACTGCATCTTGCCTATGCCGCTCGGCCATCACTCATATATTTTTATGTACATCTTTTTCATTCCTTTACACTTGTGTGTATAAGGTAGTTGTTGTGAAATTGTTAGGTTAGATTACTTGTTAGATATTACTGCATGGTCAGAACTAGAAGCACAAGCATTTCGCTACACTCACATTAACATCTGCTAACCATGTGTATGTGACAAATAAAATGTGATTTGACCCTCTCTTTCTAAAATGATCTGCCGAAATTGTTGCAACCCCTATTACTAGCCTGTTCAACCTCTCTTTCATATCGTCTGAGATCCCCAAAGATTGGAAAGCTGCCCGGGTCATCCCCCTCTTCAAAGGGGGAGACACTCTAGACCCAAACTGCTACAGACCTATATCTATCCTACCCTGCCTTTCTAAGGTCTTCGAAAGCCAAGTTAACAAACAGATCACCGACCATTTCGAATCCCACCATCGAATCCCATATTCTCCGCTATGCAATCTGGATTCCGAGCTGGTCATGGGTGCACCTCAGCCACGCTCAAGGTCCTAAATGATATAACTGCCATCGATAAGAGACAATACTGTGCAGCCATATTCATCGACCTGGCCAAGGCTTTCAATCACCACATTCTTATCGGCAGACTCAACAGACATGGTTTCTCAAATGACTGCCTCGCCTGGTTCACCAACTACTTCCCTGATAGAGTTCAGTGTGTCAAATCGGAGGTCCTGTTGTCTGGACCTCTGGCAATCTCTATGGGGGTGCCACAGGGTTAAATTCTCGGGCCGACTCTTCTCTGTATACATCAATGATGTCGCTCTTGCTGCTGATGATTCTCTGATCCACCTCTACGCAGATGACACCATTCTGTATACTTCTGGCCCTTCTTTGGACACTGTGCTAACTAACCTCCAGACGAGCTTCAATGCCATACAACTCTCCTTCCGTGACCTCCAACTGTTCTTAAATGCAAGGAAAACTAAATGCATGCTCTTCAACCGATCACTGCCTGCACCTGCCCGCTTGTCCAGTATCACTACTCTGGACGGTTATGACCTAGAATATGTGGACAACTACAAATGCCTAGGTGTCTGGCTAGACTGTAAACTCTCCTTCCAGACCCACATTAAGCATCTCCAATCCAGAATTAAATCTAGAATCGGCTTCCTAATTCGCAAGAAAGCATCCTTTGCTCATGCTCCCAAACATACCCTCGTAAAACTGACTATCCTACCGATCCTCGACTTTGGCGATGTCATTTACAAAATAGCCTCCAACACTTTACTCAACAAATTGGATGCAGTCTATCACAGTGCCATCGGTTTTGTCACCAAAGCCCCATATACTACCCACCACTGCGACCTGTATGCTCTCGTTGGCTGGCCCTCCCTTCATACTCGTGGCCCTTGCTTCATACTCGTCACCAAACCCACTGGCTCCAGGTCATCTACAAGTCTTTACTAGGTAAAGCCCTGCCTTATCTCAGTTCACTGGTCACCATAGCAGCACCCACCCGCAGCACGCGCTCCAGCAGGTATATCTCACTGGTCACCCCCAAAGCCAATTCCTTCTTTGGCCGCCTTTCCTTCCAGTTCTCTGCTGCCAATGACTGGAACGAACTGCAAAAATCACTGAAGCTGGACACTTATCTCCCTCACTAACTTCAAGCACCAGCTGTCAGAGCAGCTCACAGACCATTGCACCTGTAAATAGCCCATCTGTAAATAGCCCATCCAACTACCTCAACCCATACGGTATTTATTTGCTCCTTTGCACCCCAGTATCTCTACTTGCACATTCATCTTCTGCACATCTACCACTCCAGTGTTTAATTGCTACATCGTAATTACCTCACCACTATGGCCTATTTTATTGCCTTACCTCCCTTTTCTTACCTCAGTTGCACACACTGTATATATACTTTTTTCTATTGTCTTATTGACTTTTTTTGTTTATTCCATGTGTAAATCTGTGTTGTTTGTGTCGAACTGCTTTGCTTTACCTTGGCCAGGTCACAGTTGGAAATGAAAACCTGGTTTAATAAAAGGTGAAATATATTTTTTTAAATATGAAAAAAAACAAAAACAGGTTCAATGAGTAATATGGAATTTATGTCTGGAGTAGTTGACTTGATAGAACCTCACTGCATTCATTCACTGAAGGCCTGTATCAACCTTTTGAAGCTATTAACTACTCAGTGCTTTCAACTTGCATGTAAAAGGACTACTTTCAATGGGATAGAATCCTGAATCAAACGTTATTTGTTCTACAATCTGGTACACAAACAGACCTCTATAGTAAAATAGACCATAGATCTATCACATGGGTTGGAACTGAACAAGCTATTGTCAGTTCTATGAATCAATGACTGCTGTTTGAACTGAATAATTACGCTCTGATGAGCTGCAACCGAGAAGCCGAAGACATACTGGACGTGCCTTTACAAAGCTGCAAGCTGTTAGTATTGTGGTTTAAATGGCTGTGGTTGCAGTCCACTAAACAGTCACAGTGAAGATATCACACATAATGATCACATAATCATGCCTAAATGCCAAAGGGACAGTTTCTCAGACATAGATCAAGTTTTGTCCTGGACTAAAAAGCACTTTCAAAAGAGATTCTCCCTTGGTAATGCTTTGTAGTCTGGGACTAGGCTTAATCTCTGTCCGTTTAAACTGGCCCTGGGAGTAGCAGTGACAACAAAGAGAGGAGGTATTTGTGGTCTCCAACCTCTGGAGGGCGCTCTCCATCTCCCTCCTCTCCTCTTTGGCTTCTTTGATCTGGAAGGTGACTCTGGCCAGGAATTCCTCAAAGTTCGACAGGAGGTGAGGCTCGTCCCTCCTCAGCTGGGCCCACAAGCTGCGCACCTCGCCTGGACTGGAGGGGGGGGGGGGGGAGTGGGAGTGGAAACAGAGACAGAGGGTAAGAGTTCTGATAAAACTACAGGGACCGGTCACATTCAACTTACTGGTTGACCTCCACTATATCAGAAACCATTGGAATCACTGTAAAGACACAGGGGTACAAAAGTGTAGAGGGGTGGTGCCCAAACAGTTACAGTGCCTTGCGAAAGTATTCGGCCCCCTTGAACTTTGCAACCTTTTGCCACATTTCAGGCTTCAAACATAAAGATATAAAACTGTATTTTTTTGTGAAGAATCAACAACAAGTGGGACACAATCATGAAGTGGAACGACATTTATTGGATATTGCAAACTTTTTTAACAAATCAAAAACTGAAAAACTGGGCGTGCAAAATTATTCAGCCCCCTTAAGTTAATACTTTGTAGCGCCACCTTTTGCTGCGATTACAGCTGTAAGTCGCTTGGGGTATGTCTCTATCAGTTTTGCACATCGAGAGACTGACATTTTTTCCCATTCCTCCTTGCAAAACAGCTCGAGCTCAGTGAGGTTGGATGGAGAGCATTTGTGAACAGCAGTTTTCAGTTCTTTCCACAGATTCTTGATTGGATTCAGGTCTGGACTTTGACTTGGCCATTCTAACACCTGGATATGTTTATTTTTGAACCATTCCATTGTAGATTTTGCTTTATGTTTTGGATCATTGTCTTGTTGGAAGACAAATCTCCGTCCCAGTCTCAGGTCTTTTGCAGACTCCATCAGGTTTTCTTCCAGAATGGTCCTGTATTTGACTCCATCCATCTTCCCATCAATTTGAACCATCTTCCCTGTCCCTGCTGAAGAAAAGCAGGCCCAAACCATGATGCTGCCACCACCATGTTTGACAGTGGGGATGGTGTGTTCAGCTGTGTTGCTTTTACGCCAAACAAAACATTTTGCATTGTTGCCAAAAAGTTCAATTTTGGTTTCATCTGACCAGAGCACCTTCTTCCACATGTTTGGTGTGTCTCCCAGGTGGCTTGTGGCAAACTTTAAACGACACTTTTTATGTATACGTTTAAGAAATGGCTTTCTTCTTGCCACTCTTCCATAAAGGCCAGATTTGTGCAATATACGACTGATTGTTGTCCTATGGACAGAGTCTCCCACCTCAGCTGTAGATCTCTGCAGTTCATCCAGAGTGATCATGGGCCTCTTGGCTGCATCTCTGATCAGTCTTCTCCTTGTATGAGCTGAAAGTTTAGAGGGACGGCCAGGTCTTGGTAGATTTGCAGTGGTCTGATACTCCTTCCATTTCAATATTATCGCTTGCACAGTGCTCCTTGGGATGTTTAAAGCTTGGGAAATCTTTTTGTATCCAAATCCGGCTTTAAACTTCTTCACAACAGTATCTCGGACCTGCCTGGTGTGTTCCTTGTTCTTCATGATGCTCTCTGCGCTTTTGACGGATCTCTGAGACTATCACAGTGCAGGTGCATTTATACGGAGACTTGATTACACACAGGTGGATTGTATTTATCATCATTAGTCATTTAGGTCAACATTGGATCATTCAGAGATCCTCACTGAACTTCTGGAGAGAGTTTGCTGCACTGAAAGTAAAGGGGCTGAATAATTTTGCACGCCCAATTTTTCAGTTTTTGATTTGTTAAAAAAGTTTGAAATATCCAATAAATGTTGTTCCACTTCATGATTGTGTCCCACTTGTTGTTGATTCTTCACAAAAAAAATACAGTTTTATATCTTTATGTTTGAAGCATGAAATGTGGCAAAAGGTCGCAAAGTTCAAGGGGGGCGAATACTTTCGCAAGGCACTGTATGTACACCATGAACCAGCTAAAGCCATGACGGGCAAGTTGAAAGTTCAACCCCACACTTTCAGTGCCAAACAGTTCTGTACACCATGATCCAGCTAAAGCCATGACGGGCAAGTTGAAAGTTCAACCCCACACTTTCCAAGATGAGGCAACAACCCCAAACAAAGATATTTGGGGAATACATACAAGGTGCAATATTGTAATGTTGCATATGTAATATTGTATAGTAATAAAGTAAGTAATAATGTGAGGTGTGGTTAACTCCACCCACTCCTGGAACACGTTGCTGGCCCCTAGGCTCTCCAGCAGCATACAGAAGTGACTCTCCTCCTCATCCTCCCACCCTCCAGTTAACCTCTCATCCCATTGGCTCTGGTACAGGGCTTCTGAGGGCTTCCTAGAAGTGGGGAGGGCGGGTGCTGCGTCCTCGGCTACAGAGATCCTCCGGCTGTGCAGGAACTGACCTGGGGACAGAGCAGGAAGCATAAGCATCACCAGCAAGATGTTGTAACATCAGTTTGAATTACAAATCAGGGGTGTTTCAATTTTGAAAGTGCCCTGCACTCACAATTATCAAGTTTCTGATGGTTGTGAAAAGAGAACTCAAGTTTAAGTTTGTAAGTGCATTTTATACAGAGTACAACCTATCCTTACCTGGGTGAGCATCTACTCCCTGCCAACTAGGAGATAAATTAATCTATACCTTATCTTTGTCACGTTTGAATGTGGTCCCTCACTCCATTGATCTCAAAACATAAGTTATTGAACCAAGAGTAAACCATGAGACATACAGCAGATTGTCCCTTGGGGATGAATAAAGTCATATTGAATTGAATTGAAATTGAATGTAGGGAGATAAAGAGAAAAATAGGGAACTCACTGAATCCTGATGAGAACACTTCGAGGGTGAGGCAGCCGTTCTGGTCAGTGTTCAGGGAGTCAAAGACATTCTCCAGTTCTTCAGCAGTGAGGGGTAGTTCTCTGTGAAGCCTCTGTGGAACACAGACACGCACGCACACACACACACACACATGCACAAACACAAGAAATAGATTGTTTCTTCTGCTAAGAGATGTAACACAACACAAGCCCAACAGTCCTCTCCTGCTTCACTCCAAAGAGAAAGATATTCAAGTCAGTAGCATTGGATGTGCGTCTACTACAGCTGTAGTCACCCTGGACCTTGTCCTGCCTCTCTGAATAGAAATGTGTCAAGGAAAGCACGTGAAAGAAAGCCATTGAATAGAAAATGGGAGTGATTAACTGAGTTTACACCATTATTGTGGATTTCATATTGTCAGTGCCAGTGGTGTGGTCAACGCTAGACCTGATTGCAAAAAGGGACGGAAGAATATTGGCACGGAAGGTATAGGCTATATGATTGTATTCATTAATAGGCAATTACATGTTACATTATCCTTAGATAATGCACACGTCAACATCACCATTTTCCAGGTGATTCTTCTGTTAGCCTTTTTACGCATTTTCTACGAACTAGATAAATGTACAAATGTACTATCCCCTCTAAGCCCGGACAACAAAAAAAGCCGTCTCTTGTTCATTTCAAAACAGCGCTTGAGTGAAATACAAAAATAGTGTGTGTAAGTGTGTGCATGCACGTGTTTCTGATGGAAATCCATCCAGTGTTCCTGGACACAGTGATCAAAGGTGCCGTGCTATTGAGTGGCTGCTTCAGTGAGCAGGAGGAGAGGTTCTCGATATGAAAACCTCTGAATGGTCAATGAGGTAGAGAACCATAGCACAAAGCACCTCCTGCATGTCACACTGTCCTCTGGTTATGTCATGGTTGTGAGAGACAGCATCATTTGTGTGTGTGTTTGTGTGTGTGTGTGTGTGTGTGTGTGTGTGTGTGTGTGTGTGTGTGTGTACCTTAACCCTTGAAATGAACTTGTTTGTTTGTTTAGTTTTAATTTACATTTGTCAACTAATGTGAATTCAACAAAAAAATGTCACTATGTCATTGAATTAAGGTTAAAGGTGAAAAAAATATGAAATTCCCTTTGATTACTTTTTTCAAATCCAATTATTTTCCCACATTGATTCAACGTCATCAAATTACATTTTTTGATTGAAATGACGTGGAAACAACGTTGATTCGATCAGTTTTTGCCCAGTGGGTTTTGACATAATTCCCATAATTGTCCCTCTGTCAAAACGATTATCTAAGCATGGCTGCATCAATGGGGTAGACATCTATGTCCATAACATCTAAGTTTCTAACAAGTGTAAAACTGAGGCAAAACAAGCCCCCCCATCGCCCCCTCCTCGAACCCTCATATCGGTGCGTGTGATGAAGCCTTTGCCCTCCACATCGCCCCCTCCTCGAACCCTCATATCGGTGCGTGTGATGAAGCCTTTGCCCCCCCATCGCCCCCTCCTCGAACCCTCATATCGGTGCGTGTGATGAAGCCTTTGCCCCCCCCATCGCCCCCTCCTCGAACCCTCATATCGGTGCGTGTGATGAAGCCTTTGCCCTCCACATCGCAGGTCTGGAAGAATTCCTTGGTCTTATCCAGCATGGCGATGCTTCCCCAGTCAGAACCCCTCCTGTCTGAACTCTTCCTCATGGGGACAGCTCCTCCTCTGCCCTTGGCCTCAGACTCCTCCATGTCACTAGATATACTTCTGCAGAGTATTCTGGTGGCTCTGAACAGGGTAGAATCAGACATAGCTGTCTCACTCCTCGGCCTGGCCGGTTGGGGTCATGGTGAGCGATGAGACCAGGCACCACAAGTCAGCAGTGATGAGGCCACAGAGACTGTCTAGGAGTTTTCATATCTCAGTAAATGGTCTGTCTAGGAGTTTTCATATCTCAGTAAATGGTCTGTCTAGGAGTTTTCATATCTCAGTAAATGGTCTGTCTTGTTCCCAGGTTCCTGGGAAGAATAAAAAGGAAAGACATTAGAATATAACCTTACATCTGTTTGAAAAGTGGATACATGAAGACCATGATGATTACAGAGAGCATCACAATGTAATGTTTTCATTTTAGATTTACACGCTCTCATAAGTCATTGTTTGACTGCTTTTAAACAGGTGATATTTTGATATTTTTTCCACTAATTGTTTTTTTGACCAATCACATCAGATCTTTTTCAGAGCTGATCTGAATTGTCAAAATACCAATTAGTGAAAAAATATCAGAATCGGTCTGCCTGTCTAAAAGTAGCTTTTGAGATGTGTGTCATGTTGGTAGTGTGTTGTAGGCTAATAATGCATGAAAGCAGAACTCTTTCTGTGATGTAAGTCTCTTATCTATGTGAAAGAATACAGGAAAGGGGTTAGTGTTACTATTGAGTAACAACTATGAGAAAAGTTTGGCCTTGAACCACGTGTCAGCAGTCCTTTGGGTATAAATTCCCTTTTTCATAGGCTGAGACTTTCCTCCTAGCGAACATGCTGGGAAGTATGTAAACATAACGGCTTATCTTAATACCGAAGCACACAATCCTCACAACTATGTTAATTCCTGCATACCATAGACTAGTCTAGACATTGTGAATAAAAACCACTCAATGAAATTCTCTTCAGGTTTGGGAACACTGAATATTAGCAGTCGGTAGGCTGCCTGTATCTTCTAAACACAGAAGTATTACAATCTGTGCTCTAGAGAGTAACATCCTTGAGCTGCTATCAGTCTATTGCTAATCTGCACCCTGAGCTGCTATGTTTTTCACTACATTGTAAAGCAGGGCTACAGTTAACCACAACAAACTGGGGGGGAGGAAGTGGTTATAGCGGATAGGGCTTCTGTGGAAATGGCGAACGTTAGGTGTGGGTGACAGCATCATGGGCTTCAAATCAAGACCGATCAGACTTGAACTCATGAGGTCTGTACAGTAGCAGTTTTAGTTGAGGTAGAAAAAGAACATGACATGCTCTGTAGGTGTTGACTAATGTGGGTAACATTATTCACAAATGAATACATACCATACGAAACGTAACATATCATACAAAATGGAGTGTCTCAGATTTACATACAGAATAATACGAAATGCTCTGAGACTGGGTTGGTAGCTGATAGCCTATCATATTACAAAACACTGTATTCCACTTTGGGACCAGGATGTCCATCTGCCTTTTACTCATCTAGCCAGAACAAGAAAGAATGTAGTATCCCATTTAGAAGGAAATGTCAGTTTGGTTAGTTCTCATTAGAAGGAGAATATCCAACATAAATGGCAACAGTAGGATTTTTGTTTTATTTAACCTTTGTTTAATTAGGCATTAATTATGTATAAAACCTTCAGAATCTAAAAAAGAAAACAATACTATAATTTGTGCAAGATGTTTGTTGCCCTTTCTGACAAAAATCGAAACTAGAGTGTGTGCTTGTCACCATGTATACCATTTTTAAACCGATGGGTGTGAAAATGTCAAATTTCTTACGTCTATATGATCCATAAAAATGTTCACATAGGCAAGTTCATGCATTCTATATTGAGTAAAATAAGCAACCAAACTATTTATCGGATAAGCAAAAGAAAAACACTAATAACTTACCTTTTTATATCCAAAATATTAAGATATTAACCCTGAAACTTTCAACGTGGACCAAAATACAGAAAGCGATGATCGCACTTCCTATTTAGGAAGTT
The DNA here is from genome assembly GCF_045791955.1 of Oncorhynchus clarkii lewisi. Classification (NCBI taxonomy): domain Eukaryota; kingdom Metazoa; phylum Chordata; class Actinopteri; order Salmoniformes; family Salmonidae; genus Oncorhynchus; species Oncorhynchus clarkii. Next base: position 24,684 of record NW_027261080.1, read on the forward strand.
CTTGCCTCTCAAACGACGCTTTGAAAAGTAATTCGCATACCATGTGATGTCATGGGGCAGTCGCCTGGGGGGATTTAGGGTTCGAGTTCTCACTAATAATCACCACTTAGGGTAGACAGAGCTCCCGTTAAATATCAACATGCAACAGGTAATTAGTACTATTAGAATGACAGCGACAGTGGAAGGGCAGCATGGACATCAAACGACTTGTGCGCGACACATAATCTGTAACTATGACAACGCCTGGGCAAGGAGGTACACGGTGCCGTGCAAAGGGTGTCCAGGACACGGTCTCTATTTTGTCCCGCTACAAATTAAACACTACATTTGTAACTCTCAATTCTGCAGTCTACTTGAATCAACAGTAGCTTTAGTTTTTGGTGCACTCATATAGAATAAACCAGACTTCGCTTACAACCTTTTATTAACATTGAATAGAAATGGTTGCTATTTGAAAGGAATATTTAAATATTTTACAAGAACAGCTCATCTCACAAATGCCACCTTGTGGTTCAAAATGTAAATAAACCGCTAAAAAGTCTGAATCTATTATGATACAATCTATTCAAAGTGGCAGTTCACAAAATAAGAACAAGACTCATCTATGATATAAAACCATCACAGTAAGAGTTCCAACTGTATATTTGCTATTTGAAACCTTCGACGTCCATTTTTCTGGGTCATTTTCCGGGCCCGGTCCCTTGAATCTTCTGGAGCAGGTATTCCATCTGTAGGTTCAGGTTGGGCTGCCCCTTCTTCGTCTTTTTGCTCAGCATCTGAAATGTCTCCATTTTCTTCTGTTTGTACTTCTTGATAGCTTCTTCTTTCTGCTCCTTGTTCTTCAAAAACTCCTATATGGAGGAAGAAAATACCACTCGTTGAGAACAGTCCAACGCTTTTGACCTGCGATAGTACTTTTCTGAGGGCTTTATATTGAGAATGTGAAAAACTATACCTCTTTCTTATTCTTCTGCTTTTCTTTAACACTTTCAAACTCCTCTTTTGTTTTCTGATAGGAAGTCTTCCTCAGCATTTTCTTTTTACTCCGGTTACTCATGGGTAGACTGGAACACAACGACACATTAACATGTTGCATTGTAACTCCTTCAAGTGGTTGGCCTTGACTGCAACGACATTTCATTGACAGCAATTACATTTCACAAAGTACACTGCAAATAGATAATGCATTTAAATGTTTTGCACAAACTGCTTTACTCCAAACCAGATTAGCAAATTGTATGGTCACATACACATATTTGGCAGATGTTATTGGTCACAGACACATATTTGGCAGATGTTATTGCGGGTGTAGTGAAATGCTTGTGTTCCTAACTCCAACAGTGCAGTAGTATCTAACAAGTCACAGCAATACACACAAATCTAAAAGCAAAATAATGGAACTAAGAAATATATCAACATTAAGACAAGCAATGTCGGAGTGGCGTTGACTAAAATACAGTAGAATATAATACAATATATACAAATGAAATGAGTAAAGCAGTATGCAAACATGATTTAAGTGACTACCTGTCATTCTTTGAGGCCGCAACTGCTGGAGTGGGCTGTGGGGCAGAGTCAGTCTTGTCAGAGGAGATGTCCTCTGCAGGGTCTATGGCTGTAGCTAGGTCCGTGGGGGCTTCATTCACAGCCATGGGAGCTGCTTCCTCCTCTACTGGACCACCACCGCCAGCCATCCTAGCTTTGGTTCTGTTGATTCTGTTGGTCTTAACCTCATTCCTCAGTTTCTCGGCCTCAGCCTCGTAGAGATGCCTCAGATGTTCGGGGTACTGTTCTGTATATTGGGTTTTGACCTCTGTGTTCTTCCTCCTCTCCTTCCGTAGCAGTTTGTTGTATTCATGTTTCACTTTCTCCTTCCTTTTGAAGGCAAAGCCCTGGCCTGGGGAAAGAGAGGTTTATGGTTCAAGCATTCATGTATATCTGCAAAAACACTGTTAACTTACACAAACATTTAGCCTCCCGTGTAGCTAAGTTCGTTTTTAGCTAATTGATCAAGGAGGGGGGGGGGTATAGTTATCCTGGCACTCTAACATATTGAATGACTTCATTTTATACAATGTACATTAACTGCAATTCTAAACACACTTTAGATAGCTAGATAGGCTAGCTTAGCCTGGTTGCCGTCTCTGTTCAGCTAACTATTATATTCCAGTGGCAAGTTAGCTAGCTGAAGTGACTGGAACTCAGACTATGGATAGCTAGCACTGGCAAGCGAGCTGAGCTACCTTCTCCAATACTGCCGTCGAATACTTTGTGCTCAGAGACCCACTTCTTCCTGCTTCCTGGTCGATTGTAGGGTTGGTTTCTATTGGCACGTTTTCCGTCAAATGTGCCCTTGGTCTTCATTTTCTGCTGTGCTGGTGGTGCCATTTCACTCATTTTTAACAAAATATCGCACGTTTCATGTGTTTACGTCGCATGTGCTTTTCGTCGCATAGTTATGACGTCGTGGTGGTCTCAGAAGACATGACAAATCCATCCACGAGCAATCGACCACGAGGGACGTCATTTGTGTTGGTGCGTAAGTAAGGATAGCGTCCGTAGAACTCAATGTATTTCGGTACACCCAACATGGCTGCCACATTCGTGCTAAGAAAATCGTCGTCGTTCAGTTGCAACTAGTTATGCCTGATTATACTGTAAAGAGGGGAGTCATTCTTGGACCTGCTGTAAACAGGTCTAGGTTAGAGTTTTTATTCAATGGCATCTTCCATTAATTCTCTGGAAGCGATTCAGAAAAAAATAGATGCTGTTAAACTCTTCCTCTCTGTTTCACTGAGCATCGCCAATGCCCACACTGTGGATTTCTACACTTGCGATGTATGGGACCAGTTCATGGCTGTGCCACCCGTGGAGGTCTTGACAGAGATCACTTTGAATGGTGACCACAAGAGGGCGCCAGAACACTACTTAAATCATGGCAGTGGTACCAGTAAGTGTTATTTTGTCGATGGTTCATTGACAAATATGAAATGTTTAATATGTAATTGTTATTACACGGTTGTAATATTTATCAAAGTCAAAATGTTGAATAAAATAAACAAAGGACAACTTATGTTTCTTTTCTTTTCTTTTTTTACTCTCAAAAAGCCAAGAAGATCACCTTTGGTTTCTGTGATGATAGTAAGCGCCTGGTGGATGTGGCTGAGCTCTTGGAGGCTGCCTATGCCCACTCCCTGCCTGGCCTCGGGGTCTGTGTGGGCCGCACAGAGCTACTGCAAACCCTCAGACACACTGACAACGCTCAACCCCTGGAGGAAGGTACAAAAGAATGGACACTATCCTAACCTATCCTAAGAATAACTAAAGGGGAAATGTTTGTTTTAGTCTAAGGCCTTGGTTCTGTCATTGTAACACACTGTCATTAGTGTCACTGATATAGAAATATAATTATAGTAATTCTATGGTTTGGTCACAGGTCTCTCAATATCAAATCAAATCAAATCAAATTTTATTTGTCACATACACATGGTTAGCAGATGTTAATGCGAGTGTAGCGAAATGCTTGTGCTTCTAGTTCCGACAATGCAGTAATAACAAGTAATCTAACTAACAATTCCAAAACTACTGTCTTGTACACAGTGTAAGGGGATAAAGAATATGTACATAAGGATATATGAATGAGTGATGGTACAGAGCAGCATAGGCAAGATACAGTAGATGGTATCGGGTACAGTATGTACAAATGAGATGAGTATGTAAACAAAGTGGCATAGTATAGTATAAAGTGGCTAGTGATACATGTATTACATAAGGATACCGTCGATGATATAGAGTACAGTATATACGTATGCATATGAGATGAATAATGTAGGGTAAGTAACATTTATATAAGGTAGCATTGTTTAAAGTGGCTAGTGATATATTTACATCATTTCCCATCAATTCCCATTATTAAAGTGGCTGGAGTTGAGTCAGTGTCAGTATGTTGGCAGCAGCCACTCAATGTTAGTGGTGGCTGTTTAACAGTCTGATAGCCTTGAGATAGAAGCTGTTTTTCAGTCTCTCGGTCCCAGCTTTGATGCACCTGTACTGACCTCGCCTTCTGGATGATAGCGGGGTGAACAGGCAGTGGCTCGGGTGGTTGATGTCCTTGATGATCTTTATGGCCTTCCTGTGACATCGGGTGGTGTAGGTGTCCTGGAGGGCAGGTAGTTTGCCCCCGGTGATGCGTTGTGCAGACCTCACTACCTTCTGGAGAGCCTTACGGTTGAGGGCGGTGCAGTTGCCATACCAGGTGGTGATACAGCCCGCCAGGATGCTCTCGATTGTGCATCTGTAGAAGTTTGTGAGTGCTTTTGGTGACAAGCCAAATTTCTTCAGCCTCCTGAGGTTGAAGAGGCGCTGCTGCGCCTTCTTCACGACGCTGTCCGTGTGAGTGGACCAATTCAGTTTGTCTGTGATGTGTATGCCGAGGAACTTAAAACTTGCTACCCTCTCCACTACTGTTCCATCGATGTGGATAGGGGGGTGTTCCCTCTGCTGTTTCCTGAAGTCCACAATCATCTCCTTAGTTTTGTTGACGTTGAGTGTGAGGTTGTTTTCCTGACACCACACTCCGAGGGCCCTCACCTCCTCCCTGTAGGCCGTCTCATCGTTGTTGGTAATCAAGCCTACCACTGTTGTGTCGTCCGCAAACTTGATGATTGAGTTGGAGGCGTGCGTGGCCACGCAGTCGTGGGTGAACAGGGAGTACAGGAGAGGGCTCAGAACGCAACCTTGTGGGGCCCCAGTGTTGAGGATCAGCGGGGAGGAGATGTTGTTGCCTACCCTCACCACCTGGGGGCGGCCCGTCAGGAAGTCCAGTACCCAGTTGCACAGGGCGGGGTCGAGACCCAGGGTCTCGAGCTTGATGACGAGCTTGGAGGGTACTATGGTGTTGAATGCCGAGCTGTAGTCGATGAACAGCATTCTCACATAGGTATTCCTCTTGTCCAGATGGGTTAGGGCAGTGTGCAGTGTGGTTGAGATTGCATCGTCTGTGGACCTATTTGGGCGGTAAGCAAATTGGAGTGGGTCTAGGGTGTCAGGTAGGGTGGAGGTGATATGGTCCTTGACTAGTCTCTCAAAGCACTTCATGATGACGGATGTGAGTGCTACGGGGCGGTAGTCATTTAGCTCAGTTACCTTAGCTTTCTTGGGAACAGGAACAATGGTGGCCCTCTTGAAGCATGTGGGAACAGCAGACTGGTATAGGGATTGATTGAATATGTCCGTAAACACACCGGCCAGCTGGTCTGCGCATGCTCTGAGGGCGCGGCTGGGGATGCCATCTGGGCCTGCAGCCTTGCGAGGGTTAACACGTTTAAATGTCTTACTCACCTCGGCTGCAGTGAAGGAGAGACCGCATGTTTTCGTTGCAGGCCGTGTCAGTGGCACTGTATTGTCCTCAAAGCGGGCAAAAAAGTTATTTAGTCTGCCTGGGAGCAAGACATCCTGGTCCGTGACTGGGCTGGGTTTCTTCCTGTAGTCCGTGATTGACTGTAGACCCTGCCACATGCCTCTTGTGTCTGAGCCGTTGAATTGAGATTCTACTTTGTCTCTGTACTGGCGCTTAGCTTGTTTGATAGCCTTGCGGAGGGAATAGCTGCACTGTTTGTATTCGGTCATGTTACCAGACACCTTGCCCTGATTAAAAGCAGTGGTTCGCGCTTTCAGTTTCACACGAATGCTGCCATCAATCCACGGTTTCTGGTTAGGGAATGTTTTAATCGTTGCTATGGGAACGACATCTTCAACGCACGTTCTAATGAACTCGCACACCGAATCAGCGTATTCGTCAATGTTGTTATCTGACGCAATACGAAACATCTCCCAGTCCACGTGATGGAAGCAGTCTTGGAGTGTGGAGTCAGCTTGGTCGGACCAGCGTTGGACAGACCTCAGCGTGGGAGCATCTTGTTTTAGTTTCTGTCTGTAGGCAGGGATCAACAAAATGGAGTCGTGGTCAGCTTTTCCGAAAGGGGGGCGGGGCAGGGCCTTATATGCGTCGCGGAAGTTAGAGTAACAATGGTCCAAGGTCTTTCCTCCCCTGGTTGCGCAATCGATATGCTGATAAAATTTGGGGAGTCTTGTTTTCAGATTAGCCTTGTTAAAATCCCCAGCTACAATGAATGCAGCCTCCGGATAAATTGTTTCCAGTTTGCAGAGAGTTAAATAAAGTTCGTTCAGAGCCATCGATGTGTCTGCTTGGGGGGGGATATATACGGCTGTGATTATAATCGAAGAGAATTCTCTTGGTAGATAATGCGGTCTACATTTGATTGTGAGGAATTCTAAATCAGGTGAACAGAAGGATTTGAGTTCCTGTATGTTTCTTTCATCGCACCATGTCACGTTAGTCATAAGGCATACGCCCCCGCCCCTCTTTTTACCAGAAAGATGTTTTTTCCTGTCTGCGCGATGCGTGGAGAAACCTGTTGGCTGCACCGCTTCGGATAGCGTCTCTCCAGTAAGCCACGTTTCCGTGAAGCAAAGAACGTTACAGTCTCTGATGTCCCTCTGGAATGCTACCCTTGCTCGGATTTCATCAACCTTGTTGTCAAGAGACTGGACATTGGCAAGAAGAATGCTAGGGAGTGGTGTGCGCTGTGCCCGTCTCCGGAGTCTGACCAGAAGACCGCCTCGTTTCCCTCTCTTTCGGAGTCGTTTTTTTGGGTCGCTGCATAGGATCCACTCCGTTGTCCTGTTTGTAAGGCAGAACACAGGATCCGCGTCGCGAAAAACATATTCTTGGTCGTACTGATGGTGAGTTGATGCTGATCTTATATTCAGTAGTTCTTCTCGACTGTATGTAATGAAACCTAAGATGACCTGGGGTACTAATGTAAGAAATAACACGTAAAAAAACAAAAAACTGCATAGTTTCCTAGGAACGCGAAGCGAGGCGGCCATCTCTGTCGGCGCCGGAAGTAGGAACAATAGCAATGCACATAGTGTACAGTTCTGCCATCCATGCAAGGATTCACTGACATTGCACATGTGTGTCCATTGACAGTTCCAGCTGCTGTGGTGGAGAGTGAAGAGTTTATGAACTCCAAGAAGTCCCACGAGGTGCAGGCCATGTCAGAGGTGGTGGCCAGCCTAGCCCAGCGCTGCCGGGTCAAACAGGTGAAAGACACAACCGGGTCTCATTTTAGCAGGCACAAAACAGAAGAAAACACTCAAACAGACTGAGGTACCTTCTGATATTGTCGGATAAGAAACTCAGTTTTCTTTTTAAAACGTTAATGTTTTGCTACCGTGTGCCCTGGCCCTGACCACAACAGTGTTCTTCAATCCTGCTCCTGGGTACCTAAAAGGTGTATGCAGGCTTTTGTTCCTGCCTTACACACCCGACTCAACTTATCAAGGGCTTGATGAATAGTTGATGAATTAAACAGTGGTGGGCTAGAACGAAAGCCTGCACACCCTATGAGTAGTGCACCCAAGACCAAGCTTGAACAACATCGACGGGACTACATTATTTTCTGACCCATCACAATAAATCTTTGTCTCCCAGGTGATTGATGTGGGCTCGGGGAAAGGTTACCTGTGCTCCTTCCTGTCGCTGCAGTACGGCCTCCAGGTGTATGGCATCGACTCGTCCAGCGTCAACACGCACGGCGCCCAGGAGAGGAACAGGAAGCTCAAGAAGTACTCCCGGGCCTACCAGAGGCACAGCAAAGCCAATAGGACTCCGACAGTGATGCCTCCTTCAGGCCAGAAGGACTTGGAGGATATTGCGCCCGGTGAGAGAGAGAGAGGGGATATGGTTAAGACGAGTGGGGATGCCGAGAAGGAGGAGGGGAAGGGGAGAAGAGATGGGGAGGCACATACCAACACAACAGGGTTAACAGATCAGAATGAGGAAGATGCAATGACATCACTTACCTCCGCCATTTTGTTAGAGGACAATTCCCTTCCAGAGTTGGACCAAAGTGACCCAGCCTCAGCTCCAGAGGATCCTTTTCTCAGTGCCCTGTGTGTGGGCATGGTGGAGCCCATCTCCCCCCGGGTTCCCCCCAGTGAGTTGAGCCTGGAGGAGAGGGAGAGGAGGAAGAGGGAGAACCTGGAGAGGAAGGCCAGGAGCTGGGTTAACAGTGGTGGCATGGGCAGCGGCATGCTGTACTCACCTCTGACCTCCTACGTTACCGCGGAGACGGAGCTCAAAGAAATTATTGGGGAGTTAGAGGTAGGTAACACTCACTGTCGACCAATAAGACAACGACAACGGCAAAACCATGCTCTTTTGAATGCAAATGTCACCAACTGCGGTTGTGTGGCAATTCATTCATTTAGATAGCTTAAGTCTCTAAGATTCATATTCACACCATAGTACAAACACATTCAAGTAGACATTTTCTTTCAAATGTGTGCTTGTGTCAATGTGCCTATAATATAATTGTATGATTATTCATGCCAGCTCTGCATCACATTGCTAATGTAGGCCTGTTTCAGTGCTGAGGCCGCTCTCTCCCTGTTTTCCAAACCCAGGATGCGGTCATGGTTGGTCTACACACGTGTGGAGACCTGGCGCCCAGCACCCTGCGCATGTTTGTGGCCAAACGGGAGCTCCTCTCCGTCTGCAGCGTTGGCTGCTGCTACCACCTTCTCTCTGAGGAGTTTGATCCCACCAGACAAGGTAATAACATGGCCAGGGGGATAGTAAAGGTTGGCATACAGTGAGTGAGAGTGTGTGTGAGAGAGTGTGTGAGAGAGTGTGTGAGAGAGTGTGTGAGAGTGTGTGTGAGAGTGTGTGTGAGAGTGTGTGTGAGAGTGAGTGTGTGTGAGAGTGTGTGAGAGAGTGTGAGAGTGTGTTTAGAATAATAGGTTATTATTAATATGTTTGACTTCTTCTTTGGTCGGTGTATGTTTTCCACCACTCAACCCTTATTGTGGGTCGCAACTCAAATGACACCTCCATTGGTGGGTCACGAAGCAAAATAGTTTGGGAACCCTGGACTTCATGACTTGACTGAAACCCTTTTGCCCTTTGAGGAGCATAGATCATTCACAAAGTTCCTCCAGTGGGAATGGACTAGATACTGTAGGTTAGAATGACTGTGTCTCTCACCTATCAAGTCCGTTCAGATCAGTCAGAGGGACAGGGAAAGGAGGCAGGGACAGTGGACTTACCATCTATTTACCAACCTGGTGTACAGAGAGGCTTTTGTGTGTTCCCCAAGGGAAAGGCCTCGATTTCATTCATTCATTAGCTACACACAGTATGCAGTGCATACATACATACATAAACACACACACACAAACACACACACACACACACACACACACACACACACACACACACACACACACACGCGCAGGCAGGGAGACACAGTCACCAGCAAACAGACCCACCCTCCTCCACCCCTTAGAGAACATATGGTTTCCATTGTGGAAATCTCAACCAGAGCCAAACTCTTACTTAGGACTACAGACTGCAACTGCCCCCTCTCCCCCACTAGGAGACCTGCAACCTGTCCACAGACATCCCCCAGTTTTTATGCTAATCATAATTCTGTCACCATGCAGTGTCTACTTTGTCACTCACCAGCCCAAGGGAAGCATAATTCTCTCACAAGCCAAATATGAAGTAGCATAAACACTGATGTGGGTTGATGAGTTGGGTACACAGCCAACTTGCGCTCTCTAGATTCGGTTAGCTAAGAAGAGACTGTTAGAATCATTGAATGGATTTATCGTCTCAGGATAACAGTTTAGAGGATTGCAAATGTGATATTTTTGACCCGCTAATGTTCAGGTGTTGAATTGGATATGATTTATCCAGCATGTATTCTGACTTCATACGAGAGCGCTGTGGTATTTATATTCCAATCACACTTAATCAATCCAGAAAAACTCCATGAAGTCATCATTCTAAATGTACAATACACTAAATAGGATCTACTCTACACAGAATATAAAGACCCGTAGGACTATATAGTATAGAAAACACTATCTACTCTACACAGAATACAAAGAGGGCTATGTAGTATAGAAAACACTATCTACTCTACACAGAATATAAAGACCCATAGGGCTATATAGTATAGAAAACACTATCTACTCTACACAGAATATAAAGACCCATAGGGCTATATAGTATAGAAAACACTATCTACTCTACACAGAATACAAAGAGGGCTATGTAGTATAGAAAACACTATCTACTCTACACAGAATATAAAGACCCATAGGGCTATATAGTATAGAAAACACTATCTACTCTACACAGAATATAAAGAGGGCTATATAGTATAGAAAACACTATCTACTCTACACAGAATATAAAGACCCATAGAAAAGTCCATAGTAGTGTCTATATCCTGTTCCCCTTGCTTTTTCCCCCTCCAATTTACAAAACACTTGTTTCCCTGACATCAACAGTGAAATATTCTCTCTTATAGACTGGGTCGTTCAAACACTGAATGCTGATTGGCTGAAAGCCGTGGTATATCAGACCATATACCACGGGTATGACAAAACATTTATGTTTACTGCTCTAATTACGTTGTTAACCAGTTTTTAATAGCAATAAGGCACCTCGGGTGTTTGTGATTTATAGCCAATATACCACGGATAATGGCTGTCCTAAGAACAGCCCTTAGCCATGGTATATTGGCCATATACCACACCCCCTCGGGCCTTATTGCTTAAGTCTCCATTCCTCTTTTAACCTAGAAGACTCAATATCATGTGGTTATTTTCTCCCTGTCATAGCTAGATATACATTTAGCTTCAGACAGATGTGACGGGTCAGAATGTTAGCTCCAGTTGCTCCTGGGTATGTTTGCTGATTCACTGCTCCCCTTTTATGAGGTATGAAACCTGGAATCCTCTCTGTGTGTGATGACAACCGCTGTGTGCTTTTAACAGTGATTCGGCACTGTGGCGTGGTGAGCTGCTTCCTATCACGCTGTCCCTCTTAACACTGCGACCCCTGACCTGTGACTCGCCACTCTGTTGGGTCCGCCAATAATGACATCACAGCGTTTTGATTGAAAACACTTGAGTTGTGCCAGACGTCCTTGCATTGTTCTCGCTCCTTCTTCCTCTCTCTCTCGCGCTGTCCCGGCCTTGCAAAGAATTCTGGGATGCGGGCCAAACCCTGCAGTGTACTTCCTCACCCTAAAAGATGGGAACCCAAACTACTAAATGAGCTCAAGACTATAAAAGTGTGGAGATCCTTAGCTAAGTCGTATAGGAAACATCCATTCAATTGTGTCGTATGGAACGAGAGCCACTGGACTGCACCATTCGTCATAGTCATTCAGTCTGGTGGATTTAGCCGAGTGTGAGACCCATCATCTGATCTGAAGTCAGCTTCCCTTAACATAAACTGGCCTTGGACCAGTCCTTAAGGGCGTGAAGTAAGCGTGCTGCAGAGCCCTAGAGCCACTGTCTCCTTCTTCCTGACTGTTGGGAACTAACAGATGCCTCGTCGCACGCTACAATATTAGAAACACTTGTGTGCGTGTGTGTGTGTGCCAGGGAAGGGGGCGAGCAGTGCTTGGCCCTCGAGATGTGGTCAGTTCAGTGTGGCTGAGATAAGGCTAGCGTGCTAGCAAAATGTAAACACTCCACAACGTATACTGTAAGCTAGCCTTCAAACTCTAGCAAAGCCTGTCTGCTCCAATTGACTCTGACCAGGACTGCCTCTGCTAATACCACTACCATGTGTTCAACAGGAGTGGAGTCAAAGAGCAATGTGGCTAAGGGGTTAGCGACACCCGCGCTCTCGGGTTTTTCGAGTTTGAAACTTCAAAGCTAGTTTGGGAAGGCTCTGAATAGCATTAATGTTTCACTTCATTCTCTCTCCCTTTGGACTTTTGTTGGTGGCCTGTCAACTACCATAGTCACACTTTCCTATAGTGTTAAATAAACGGGGCAGTTCTGACACAGCTGGTGTTAAAGTGTGTGTGTTTGTTTGTTTCAGAGTGTCCAAGCAGCAGCGTATGTGGTTTCCCCCTGAGTGGCTACCTGAGGGAGCAGTCCTGGTTTTGTGGCAGAAATGCCAGGATGTCGGCGTGTCTGGTGAGCCTGACTCACCTTAGGTGACAGATATTTAGCCAACTGTCATTTCATATATATATATATATATATATATATATATATATATATATATATATATATATATATATACACACACTGCTCAAAAAAATAAAGGGAACACTAAACTAACACATCCTAGATCTGAATGAATGAAATATACTTATTAAATACTTTTTTCTTTACATAGTTGAATGTGCTGACAACAGAATCACACAAAAATCTTCAATGGAAATCAAATTTATCAACCCATGGAGGTCTGGATTTGGAGTCACACTCAAAATTAAAGTGGAAAACCACACTACAGGCTGATCCAACTTTGATGCAATGTCCTTAAAACAAGTCAAAATGATGCTCAGTAGTGTGTGTGGTCTCCACGTGCCTGTATGACCTCCCTACAACGCCTGGGCATGCTCCTGATGAGGTGGCGGATGGTCTCCTGAGGGATCTCCTCCCAGACCTGGACTAAAGCATCTGCCAACTCCTGGACAGTCTGTGGTGCAACGTGGCGTTGGTGGATGGAGCGAGACATGATGTCCCAGATGTGCTCAATTGGATTCAGGTCTGGGGAACGGGCGGGCCAGTCCATAGCATCAATGCCTTCCTCTTGCAGGAACTGCTGACACACTCCAGCCACATGAGGTCTAGCATTGTATTGCATTAGGAGGAACCCAGGGCCAAACGCACCAGCATATGATCTCACAAGGGGTCTGAGGATCTCATCTCGGTACCTAATGGCAGTCAGGCTACCTCTGGCGAGCACATGGAGGGCTGTGCGGCCCCCCAAAGAAATGCCACCCAACACCATGACTGACCAAACCGGTCATGCTGGAGGATGTTGCAGGCAGCAGAACGTTCTCCACGGCGTCTCCAGACTCTGTCACGTCTGTCACATGTGCTCAGTGTGAACCTGCTTTCATCTGTGAAGAGCACAGGGCGCAGGTGGCGATTTTGCCAATCTTGGTGTTCTCTGGCAAATGCCAAACGTCCTGCACGGTGTTGGGCTGTAAGCTGTGGACGTTGGGCCCTCATACCACCCTCATGGAGTCTGTTTCTGACCGTTTGAGCAGACACATGCACATTTGTGGCCTGCTGGAGGTAATTTTGCAGGGCTCTGGTAGTGCTCCTCCTGCTCCTCCTTGCACAAAGGCGGAGGTAGTGGTCCTGCTGCTGGGTTGTTGCCCTCCTACGGCCTCCTCCACGTCTCCTGATGTACTGGCCTGTCTCCTGGTAGCCCCTCCATGCTCTGGACACTACGCTGACAGACACAGCAAACCTGAAGTGTGATTGACTTGGAGTTATATTGTGTTGTTTAAGTGTTCCCTTTATTTTTTTGAAATGAAATGACCACTGAACAGAAATATAATATATCTTGGCAAAGGAGAAATGGTCACTAACAAGTTGCCTTTATATTTCTGTTCAGTGGTCATTTCATTTCAAAAAAATAAAGGGAACACTTAAACAACACAATATAACTCCAAGTCAATCACACTTCTGTGAAATCAAACTGTCCATTTAGGAAGCAACACTGATTGACAATACATTTCACATGCTGTTGTGCAAATGGAATAGACAACAGGTGGAAATTATAGGCAATTAGCAAGACACCCCCAATAAAGGAGTGGTTCTGCAGGTGGTGACCTCAGACCACTTCTCAGTTCCTATGCTTCCTGGCTGATGTTTTGGTCACTTTTGAATGCTAATGTGTTGGTCCCATGTTTTATGAGCTGAAATATCACAGATTTTGTACATACTTTTGTTTACATCCCTGTTAGTAACCATTTCTCCTTTGCCAAGATAATCCATCAACCTGACAGGTGTGACATATCAAAAAGCTTATTAAACAGCATGATCATTACACAGGTGCACCTTGTGCTGAGGACAATAAAAGGCCACTAATATCTGCAGTTTTGTCACACAACACAATGCCACTGATGTCTCAAGTTGAGGGAGTGTGCAATTGGCATGCTGACTGCAGGAATGTCCACCAGAGCTGTTGCCAGAGAATGTAATGTTAATTTCTCTACCATAATCCGCCTCCAACGTCGTTCTAGAGAATTTGACAGTACGTCCAACCGGCCTCACAACTGCAGACCACGTGTATGGCGTTGCATGTGCGAGCTAATGGGTTTGCTAATGTCAACATTGTGAACAGAGTGCCCCATGGTGGCAGTGGGGTTATGGTATGGGCAGGCATAAGCTATGGGCAACAAACACAATTTCATTTTATCAATGGCAATTTGAATACACAGAGATATCATGATGAGATCCTGAGGCCCATTGGTGTACCATTCATCCGCCACCATCACCTCATGTTTCAGCATGATAATGCGTGTCGCAAGGATCTGTACACAATTCCTGGAAGCTGAACATTTCCCAGTTCTGGCCTGCATACTCACCAGACATGTCACTCATTGAGCAAGTTTGGGATGCTCTGGATTGATGTGTACGACAGCGTGTTCCTGTTCCCGCCAATATCCAGCAACTTCGCACATCCATTGAAGAGTGGGACAACATTCCACAGGCCACAATTAACACCCTGATCAACTCTATGTGAAGGAGATGTGTCGCGCTGTATGAGGCAAATGGTCACACCAGATACTGACTGGTTTTCTAATCCACAGCCCTACTTTGTTTTGAAGGTATCTGTAAACAACAGATACATATCTGTATTCCCAGTCATGTGAAATCCATAGACTAGGGCCTAATTTATTTATTTGAATTGATTTCTTTATATATGAACTGTAACTCAGTAAAATCTTTGAAATTGTTGCATGTTGCATTTTATATTTTTGTTCAGTATATATTTCTGTCAGCAATGCATTCGCTTTAACGCACCATCTGTCAACTAGACAGTATAGTTGAGGGCACTATAAGGTTAGGTTGTGCCACAGTATTGACGTTTTAGTGCCCACAACTGTTCAATGCTGTACAGTTGGTCCTCAGTCTGTTATTGTCGTGAGACTAACTAAATGATATCTTCTGCCTTTTGAGTACCACATGTTGTAAGAGCAGTGTAACGTTTCTAACTCTGTGAGCCCTGGGAGAGTCCATTCATGGGGTCCTAATAAATACTGAATACTTAATAACATTTCACTTTATTTTCTCTTGTTCAGGCTTTGGAGAGAGTTGCCAAGGGCCAAGGGGTAAGTACTATATTCATGTATATCAATACGTTGGACACATTTGGCCAAACTACAGTTCAATGAGTTGTCTGTGTGAGAATGACATCATGCAATCACAGTTCAATTAGTTTTTTTGGTTACTACAAATTTGTGCTCATCAAAGATAATCAAAGATGATCAATTTAATGATTGCTTCCAGCAACTGGCCACGTGCGTTTCCCAGACGCGACAGATCCTGTTTTTATTTTCTGCGTTCCAGAGCAAGTGGATACGGATGCCTAAGAGCACACTGTTCCCATACTTCTCCAGGGTCTTTCACATACAATAAGGCCTGATTGAGACTTACAATACTATAGATATTTGAGCCGCCGACCTTAGGATGCGTCCCAAGTGGCACCCTATTCCCTGGATAGTGCACTACTTTTGACAAGGGCCCATAGGGTTCTGGTCAAAAGTAGTGCACTTTAAAGGGAATAGCCTGCCACTAGGGACGTTAGTGTACGGGGTCAAACCCGTTACACGATACCGCCCGGACCATTCATAAATATTTTTTCTGAATATTAATGTAATCACTAAGGGATGGGATTGCGTGCTTAAACGGCAGCTTGCGTCCAACAACCGGTCTGATTGCACTCAGATCATATGTTGAGTTTGGTATAAGCATTGGGCATTGTCATAAAAACGTTTCATTCAATGGGTTTTAATACACACCCTAATCACTGGCAGAGAATGAATGAATATCTCAAGAAAATGTTATTTTTTGGTAAGCGAAGACAACATGGGATCTTTGATTATTTTCTGTCTCCACAGATTCAGATGGAGTCACTCTTCTATAGGGCCGTCCTCCATGTGATTCTAAGGGATCACTACAGCTCCTTTAAAAGGTAGGTTTGGTCTCCCTGGTTAGGGGACATCCAAAGCAGTAGGCTATACCAGACTACTGAGAGAGTCCAGGTGCCCCTGTCTTGGGGGTCTGCAGTACCGTTGACAAAACCTGTTAGCTTTTACTCTAGTGGGTTTTTACTGGCCCTCATTTTATGGTTTGTGGCCACTTTGTAAGAATCTCCACTTTCTCAAATTAATTCAGCTAGGATACAAAAAACACAGACTTCTGATGTGAAGATACAACAAGAGTATTCTCTACCCCTCTATCTGAGGTTATGGTGAATAGTAATTTTGAACGTTGTAAGGAGCAGCCCACAATGTAAGATCGTCAGACTTCCTGAATGGGTTGTTGACTGCTGCTGGGTAAAGTAGAACAAGTGAAGAGGAATGATTGGTCCTGGTGAAAACAGAACGGAGAAATCTACAGTTGGTCTTCTCAGCCCCCTAGAGACAGAGGAGGTACCCTCTGTATTACACACACACACACACACACACAAAGACAACCACACACACACACACACACACACACACACACACACACACACACACACACACACACACACACACACACACACATACACACACACACACACACGATGACAACCTCTCACTGACATGTCTATCCCCGTAGCCTACAGGACACTGGGTCCCTCGCTGAGTGAAATCAGGATGCCATTAATGGACCTGACCACCTCTACTATTGCATGTGTGATGACTGTTTCACTTTGGTTGCCAGGGTGTCGTAGCGTAGCGTAGCGTAGCAAGGGAGGAGAAATAAGAGAGGGAAGAGGAGAATCGGATGCCTGTGACTTGATATACACTGGTAGGCTAATTTCAGCGATGGTGATTTGGGGGTTGAAAGAGCTGTCTTCACGTGTGTGTCGTTGGCAGCGAGAAGCGTGTGGGGAATGTCTACTCCAAGGCCACCTCGTTCGTGGACTACGTCTGGAGAGCCCTCCGGAGGCTGGAGCTGGATGAGTCAAAGGTCAGTGATGGGATATATCACAATATTAGGGCGTTTTGGGAACAGACTTGGGAATGTTCTTCAGAGCAACACATCCTCAGGGGGAATCCCACACTGCTGCTTTGGACACCAGGAAAGCAACCCATAATGGATTTGGGGTAAAAAAAAATAAAAAACACAACAACGTATTCTTGGCGTAAGATGTGAAATCCCGTCGAGAGGACAAGCTTTTAGCATAGCTCTGTACAATTGAACTGACAGTAACGATTATCTGTAATGGTACCTGAAATCCCTGTGCAGTTGAACTGACAGTAACGATTATCTGTAATGGTACCTGAAATCCCTGTGCAGTTGAACTGACAGTAACGATTATCTGTAATGGTACCTGAAATCCCTGTACAGTTGAACTGACAGTAACGAGTATCTGTAATGGTACCTGAAATCCCTGTACAGTTGAACTGACAGTAACGATTATCTGTAATGGTACCTGAAATCCCTGTACAGTTGAACTGACAGTAACGATTATCTGTAATGGTACCTGAAATCCCTGTACAGTTGAACTGACAGTAACGATTATCTGTAATGGTACCTGAACTCCCTGTACAGTTGAACGTCTTCGGTTGTTCTAAACCATCTTTGAAACTGACACATGGAATCGAAAGGGCTCTTTAGAAAAGGACAAGTTGTGTAATATGCACTTAGATTACTGTGTGATCATGGGTACGGCATTGTTAAACAAGCAGCTAGTGCAGCGATTAGGGAATATGTCTCAACTGGCTCCCTTGAGTTCTATAAATGAGATATTTGTTGCTCGTAAAGCCTGGGATTAAAAGTGTTCAATGGGTTGTATGTTACCACTCTCATGTTACTCACCTATCACCTCCACACATGACCCTGCTCTGTCTCTTAACACTTCCCACATTCTTCTCTTCATCCCTCCCTCCCTCTCTCTCCCATCTCTCCCTCTTCCATCTCTCTACCTCTTCTCTGCCTCCCGCCCTCTCTCCCTCCTTCCTTCCCTCTCTCCCATCTCTCCCTCCTCCATCTCTCTACCTCCTCTGCCTCCCGCCCTCTCTCCCTCCTTCCTTCCCTCTCTCCCATCTCTCCCTCCTCCCTCCCTCTCTCTCCCATCTCTCCCTCCTCCATCTCTCTACCTCTTCTCTGCCTCCCGCCCTCTCTCCCTCCTCCATCTCTCTACCTCTTGTCTGCCTCCCGCCCTCTCTCCCTCCTTCCTTCCCTCTCTACCAGCTCTCTGACAGTGTCATACAGGGTTACCACGACACATACCGACCCAGGATGGTTGAGATGGAGGCCTTTAACATGGTAGGTCCCAACTGGGATACTATAGCACTACTACCTAGAGGAAGTATCATCACTCTGAATGAATGGCTCACACAGAACTTATATGGCTATAGGAGCATTGGTTCTCTTTGTGCAGCACTATTTTGGAGTGGTTATTAAGCCTTATTAAAGTTGGTTTACGTTTACACAACTCCCTCAATGACTTGTGTAAACTCTACTCTGTGTAAATCATCTGGCAAAAAAAGTGATATTTTTACTGTCCTCAGGCTGCTAATGAAACCTAGTTTTGAAATCAGAGGGGTTCTATTTCAATGACATTACAACAGCCCTGCCCTGCTCTGCTTTGATAAGGTGCCTAGTTGTATTCCGTTGGATCCCATAGTGTTGAAGTACACTTAACAGAAGTACACTTAAAACTAGTGTTTACTGACCTGCTTCCTGTGTTTACCCAGCTGAAGGTGACTTTGGCTCCCTGCATCGAGGGTCTGATTCTCCTGGACCGCCTCTGCTACCTGAAAGAGCAGGTACAGGAACAGCCTCAACCACAGTGGCACACAACAGACTTGGGATGCATCTCACTAGTCTAATGTGGCTGCCTCTCCTTGTCTTCTTCATATGCACTGATCTGAATAGGGATCGGTGAGACTAAAATGGTGAATGTCTACTGGGGATTTGCTTTCACCTGTCCAGTTCCTACAGTTCTGTGCAGATAAAGGAGAGGAGACAAGGGATGGGGTCCACTATTGAGATTCACCCCAACTACAGCACGCCAGTCATTGTTACTAAAAAAGGAGAGGCCTCACTTCCTCCTTGTTCATTCTCTCTCAATCCCTCCAACCTGTGGTCACACACAGACACACACAGACACACACAGACACACACAGACACACATAAACACACACAGACACACACAGACACACACTAACCCACACAGACACACACAGGCCAGATATAGTGGTCCGGTCCCTATGACTTCAAACGGCCGCTGCGCGACACCAAACATCTCTTTTCCTCATTGTCCCATAATTACCCGTGTCTGGTTCCCCATAGCTAAGTAGTGGGTGAAAGCATGACCTCAGCCGCCAGACCAATGGAGGGAACTATTGTTTCTCCCTCCCAGCTACAAACAGAGGAGGTCTGGGCCTGGAATGCACATTGTCTGGCTAATTGCTATAGGGTGTGTTCATTGATTCACAATGTGATAGGACAAAAAGGAGAAGGATTCTTGGAGTGTGGTTTTAGTGGCTTTCACTGCTACAGAGACCATGGCTACACCGTTCAAGCCTGGTCCCAGATCTGTTTGTGCTATATATGCAACATTGACCATAGAAGTTGGCTATACAGCACAAACAGATTTGAGACCAGCCAAATACTGTACCTGGTTAGCTGTTCCATTAATGCTTTCTCAGAAGGGATTTTGGATGACGTGGTTATGTAGACTATTCGTTGTCTTCGGTCCATCTCTTTAAAGTGATACAGTGGTGTGGCCCTTAGAATGGTTGAGCTATTTACTGAATGACTTGGTACGTGTCATTTAAGGCCCCTAAACTCAGCTGCTATAAATGCTGTATGTTTATCCATAGGTCTTGATGATTTGCTTGTCCCAAACATTAAAGGAGCTTTGCGACTCGTTACATTTCCCCGACGACAGATCACTTAAGTCGGGAGAAATCAGAGAGGATGCCATTAGGGTTGAGTTCGCGCTGTGGAGAGTTTGAAGTGTCCCCCTTATTACAGACCAGGGGTGTAACTTCACACCGTTGTACCCCGGCCAAAACTAATGACGTAATCTGTGATTTGAGTGATCGTAATGAGCTATCTAAGTTTGATGCCTTGTACAAAAGTGTTCCCTAACAGGAATATGTAACAGGAATATGTAACAGAAATGGATTAGAATGCAGAAGTTCAACCAAGTGTCCGCACTCAAAATGACACACATACTGTGTGTGAGCATGCGTGCATGTGGTGGTCAGTGCAGACTGTTGATTTAGCTTTGTACAAAAGCATAGCTCTCAGTGCAGGCCTACCAATCACATGGTGCCGTAATTGGTCAGTATGTGTAAGGTATCAAACCAGACTGTGTTCAAACATAAAGACAGTATTCAAACATGCTGCTTCCAGCCTGTCAGAGTCCACCTAACACAATATTTGCACAGATGTGACTACTCGAGGGAAACGTTACAAAGATCTTTTACAGGGGAGAGAACAGTTCTCATCTGAGGCCCCTCGCGGTGTGGTTCAAAGACAAACTCTGCGGTGCGGTGGTGTGTCTTGGGCGGGGGGGGTCTTTGACGTTGTTTTCAAACTGTTTTTGTTCGTCTTGTCATTGATGTCTGTTACAGGAAGACGTGGCGTTCTCCACTCTGGTGCAGCTCTTTGATCCACTGTTGTCGCCGCGCTGTTACGGAGTTGTCGGCGTGAAGGCACCTGGGATGGAGTTGTCAGAGTGAAGGCACCTAGGTCGGAGTGAAGGCATCTGGGATGGAGTTGTCGGAGTGAAGGCACCTGGGATGGAGTTGTCAGAATGAAGGCACCTAGGTCGGAGTGAAGGCACCTGGGATGGAGTTGTCAGAGTGAAGGCACCTAGGTCGGAGTGAAGGCATCTGGGATGGAGTTGTCGGAGTGAAGGCACCTGGGATGGAGTTGTCAGAATGAAGGCACCTAGGTCGGAGTGAAGGCATCTGGGATGGAGTTGTCGGAGTGAAGGCACCTGGGACGGAGTTGTCGGAGTGAAGGCACCTGGGATGGAGTTGTCGGAGTGAAGGCACCTAGGTCGGAGTGAAGGCACCTGGGGCGGAGTTGTCGGAGTGAAGGCACCTGGGACGGAGTTGTTGGAGTGAAGGCACCTGGGATGGCATCCTAGAGTTCTTGGAGATGGGACAACCTGCATTTCCTGCCATTTGTATGTTTTATTTTTTTCAATTTGCTGACCATGATTTTAGCAAGGGTTTAATGTGATTATGTACTGCTTACTCAGTCACGTACAGATGTGGGAATGGGATCATTGTTTAGTGTTTTCTCTACTTTTGCCTTCTCTGGTTTCTGCCAGTCATACTGTGCTATGGGGTGTACTATACCATATTGTATTAATAAATCATTTTTAGAAGATGAAAAAGTTCCTGGTGTGTTTCTGCTCTTTTCCCACCACGGCTGGTCTTGCTCTGAGTGCCTACCTTAGAGGACCAAACATTAAAACCACATGGTTAAATCACCTGTAAAAAACATCTCTCCTTCCCTCCCTCATTTCTCAGCTCTTACCTCTGTCTTTTATTGATTTATTTATACTGAACAAATATACAAATGCAACACGCAAAGATTTCAACGATTTTACTGAGTTACGGTTCATATAAGGAAATCAGTCAATTGAACTAAATAAATTAGTCCATGGATTTCACATGAATGTGCAGAGGACCAGCCATTGGTGGGCCTTGGAGGGCATAGGTCCACCCACTTGGGAGCCAGGCCCAGCAAATCATCTTTATTACAGACAGAAATACTCCTCAGCAACCCCCCACCCTCCCTCAGACAATCCCACATTGGTGAGGAAGCTGGAAGCTGAGGAAGCTGGAAGCTGAGGAAGCTGGAAGCTGAGGAAGCTGGATGTGGAGCTTTTGTGAGCGTTTTTAATTTGCACCCTTATGCAGACATTGCTCCACCCACATCTAGCACCCGATGTCACAGGAAGGCTAAAAAGATTATCAAGGACAACAAGCACCCGAGCCACTGCCTGTTCACCCCGCTACCATCCAGAAGGCGAGGTCAGTACAGCTGCATCAAAGCTGGGACAGAGAGACTGAAAAACAGCTTCTATCTCAAGGCCATCAGACTGTTAAACTGCCATCACTAGCACAGAGAGGCGGCTACCTACATACAGACTTGAAATCCTTGGCCACTTTAATAAATAATAATGCCACTTTAATAATGTTTACATATCTTGCATTACTCATCTCATATGTATTTACTTTATTCTATATATATTGCATCTTAGCCTATGCAACTCGGTCATTGGTCATCCATATATTTATATTTACATATTCTTATTCCATTCCTTTTCTTAGATTTTTGTGTGTTAGGTATTTGTTGTGCAATTGTTAGATGACTTGTTAGATATTACTGCACTGTCGGAATTAGAAGCACAAGCATTTCGCTACACTCACAATAACATCTGCTAACCATGTGTATGGGACCACTAACATTTGATTTGATCTGTTCCGTGCATCGAATGGGGTTGGAGTCAAGGAAAAATAAACATGTGTTCCTCACAAATATAACAATGGGCATTACATAAATATTCTAATAAAGTGTGTACATAAAACGTCTGTAAAACCACAACGAGGACATCGACCTATCAAGTAAGTTCTGATAAATTATTGGGTACAGTGCAGGAGTAGGCTGAAGTGGTGAACGACAAGGCATTAGTTCTTGTTCACATTTAAAACATAACATGCATGGGCATTGTATCATTAACACTTTTGGGGAATAATGTCTGGGGGGTGAAAATCCCAAAACATTCTATTTTCCTCAGAGTATTATTTATATCACCTGTCTGATATCTTGACTTTCTCTTTGCCACAAAACCTAAAAGGTAGAAATGTCATGTTTTAGGTCATTAAAATGTATTGTGACAATTGAACTTTTACGTTCACTAATTCTCTGTTTGAGAGAATGAGAGGTTTTTCCTATATAATGCGGCCCACATTGACATTTAATCATGTAAATAACATGGGTGGAGAAGCACGTCAAAATGTCATTTATTTGGAACCGTTTTCCATATGTGGGTGGCAGAAGTATTCACAGTTCATTATATTGTTGCACTGTGCGCAGCCTCTGCATTTATAGCTACCATTCAGAAGAGGGCGTAAAAGAGCCTGGCTCATTTTCGTTTGTGGCTGGCAGTTGGCATGGACCAACTTGTCGCGTAAATTGCTACCTCTCCTATATACTATAAGTGGTGGGTTCTTAAATTCTGCTGGCAAAGCTTGGTCTGATGATAAAACATGCCAATGTTCCTCGACAGCATCTCCCACTTTGCGAGAGTTCAAAGTATCTGTGGAGCCCCACAAAAGGACGTTATTACAGAGACAAATACTCCTCAGCACCCCTCCCTCAGACAATCCTGCAGGTGAAGAAGCTGGATGTGGAGGTCCTGGATGTAATGCCAAATTCTCTCAAACAACGTTGGAGGCAATTTATAGTAGAGCAAAGGAACATTCAATTATTTGGCAACAGCTCTTGTGGACATTTCTGCAGTCAGAATGCCAATTGCGCGCACCTTCAAAACTTGAGATATCTGTAGCAAAACTGCACATTTTAGAGTGGCCTTTTATTTTACCTAGTACAAGGTGCACCTGTGTAATGATCATGCTGTATAATCAGCTTCTTGATATGCCACACCTGTCAGGTGGATGGATTATCTTGGCAAATGAGAAATGGTCACTAACAGGGATGTAAACCAATGTGTGCACAACATTTGAGAGAAATAACCTTTTTGTGCATAGGGAACATTTCTGGGATAATTGTTCTTCAGCTCATGAAACATGGGACCAACATTTTACATGTTGCGTTTATATTTTTGTTCAGTGTATTTCTTTGAGAGGCTGTTGTGTCCATGCCTTCCTCTAAGTACATATGAACTACTCTGTATAACCTCTAATGACTGCCAACTAAAACATATTTGGGGGACAATGAAGTTGTATTGTATTGAATTTGAGGGAACAATATCTAGGGGCTGGTTAGGGGGGCCAGGATTCTCAGATTGGGATTGAACAGTTTACCCTCCCCCACCTGTCGCCCCTGATAGGGGGGTCTGGAAACCCCATCAGCCAGGTCCTAGCCAGGGGGAGCAGCGGAACGACTGAACAGAACAGGGGGCAAGAGGCACCCTCGACCCCTTTCAGTCCTCTGTCGTTTCCATCTTTTCATAAATCACTCCCGCTTTCCAGCTTTCCTTTTGAAGGCTGGTGCACTTCAGTACAGCCATGAATCAGGATAGTGGAAAGTACACATACACTTGAAGCAAAGGAACAAGGACAGTAACCAGTAAGCAACAATCATTGCAGGATTACTGTGGTCCATTATAACTAGCCTACAGTATGTGTTTTTTACAGCAGGAAGGAATAACTGCAGCTAAAGTGATTAAATGAGGGAGCTCATTGCTGGCTTCTTTTATTCAACATCCCCCAGTAAGACTTCAACACCCCCCAGTAAGACTTCAACACCCCACAGTAAGACTTCAACCTCCCCAGTGAGACTTCAACATCCCCCAGTAAAACTTCAACACCCCCCAGTAAGACTTCAACACCCCCCAGTAAGACTTCAACACCCCCCAGTAAGACTTCAACCTCCCCAGTAAGACTTCAACAACCCCACAGTAAGACTTCAACACCCCACAGTAAGACTTCAACACCCCCACAGTAAGACTTCAACAACCCCCCAGTAAGACTTCAACCTCCCCAGTAAGACTTCAACAACCCAGTAAGACTTCAGCACCCCACAGTAAGACCTCAACACCCCCCCAGTAAGACTTCAACACCCCCCCAGTAAGACTTCAACACCCCCCAGTAAGACTTCAACACACCCCCAGTAAGACTTCAA
This sequence comes from Oncorhynchus clarkii lewisi, assembly GCF_045791955.1. Lineage (NCBI taxonomy): Eukaryota > Metazoa > Chordata > Actinopteri > Salmoniformes > Salmonidae > Oncorhynchus > Oncorhynchus clarkii. Next base: position 49,602 of record NW_027261080.1, read on the forward strand.
CACCCCCAGTAAGACTTCAACACCCCCCAGTAAGACTTCAACACCCCCAGTAATACTTCAACCCCCCCAGTAAGACTTCAACACCCCCCCAGTAAGACTTCAACACCCCACAGTAAGACTTCAACACCCCCCAATAAGACTTCAACACCCCCCAATAAGACTTCAACATCGCACCAGTAAGACTTCAACACCCCCCCAATAAGACTTCAACACCCCCACAAATAAGACTTCAACACCCCACCAATAAGACTTCAACACCCCACCAATAAGACTTCAACACCCCCCAGTAAGACTTCAACACCCCCCCAATAAGACTTCAACACCCCCCAATAAGACTTCAACACCCCCCCCAATAAGACTTCAACACTCACCCGCAGTAAGACTTCACCACCCCCAGTAAGACTTCAACACCCCCAGTAAGACTTCAACACCCCCAGTAATACTTCAACCCCCCCAGTAAGACTTCAACACCCCCCCAGTAAGACTTCAACACCCCCCCAATAAGACTTCAACACCCCACCAATAAGACTTCAACACCCCCCCAATAAGACTTCAACACCCCCCCAGTAAGACTTCAACACCCCCCCAATAAGACTTCAACAACCCAATAAGACTTCAACACCCCCCCAAGAAGACTTCAACAACCCAGTAAGACTTCAACACCCCCCCAATAAGACTTCAACACCCCCCCAATACGACTTCAACACCCCCCCCAGTAAGACTTCAACACCCCCCCCAGTAAGACTTCAACACCCCCCAAATAAGACTTCAACACCCCCCCCCGTAAGACTTCAACACCCCCCCAATAAGACTTCAACAACCCAATAAGACTTCAACACCCCCCCAAGAAGACTTCAACAACCCAATAAGACTTCAACACCCCCCCAATAAGACTTCAACACCCCCCCAATAAGACTTCAACACCCCCCCAGTAAGACTTCAACACCCCCCCAGTAAGACTTCAACACCCCCCAATAAGACTTCAACACCCCCCCAGTAAGACTTCAACACCCCCCAATAAGACTTCAACACCCCCCCAATAAGACTTCAACACCCCCCCAGTAAGACTTCAACACCCCCCCAGTAAGACTTCAACACCCCCCAATAAGACTTCAACACCCCCCCCCGTAAGACTTCAACACCCCCCCAATAAGACTTCAACAACCCAGTAAGACTTCAACACCCCCCAGTAAGACTTCAACATCCCCCAGTAAGACTTCAACACCCCCCAGTAAGACTTCAACACCCCCCAGTAAGACTTCAACATCCCCCAGTAAGACTTTAACACTCCCAGTAAGACTTCACCACCCCCACCAGTAAGACTTCACCACCCCCAGTAAGACTTCACCACCCCCAGTAAGACTTCACCCCCACCAGTAAGACTTCAAATACCCAGTAAGACTTCACCACCCCCAGTAAGACTTCACCACCCCCACCAGTAAGACTTCAACAACCCAGTAAGACTTCACCACCCCCAGTAAGACTTCAACACCCCCAGTAAGACTTCACCACCCCCAGTAAGACTTCAACATCCCCCAGTAAGACTTTAACACTCCCAGTAAGACTTCACCACCCCCACCAGTAAGACTTCACCACCCCCAGTAAGACTTCACCACCCCCAGTAAGACTTCAACAACCCAGTAAGACTTCAACATCCCCCAGTAAGACTTCACCACCCCCAGTAAGACTTCACCACCCCCAGTAAGACTTCACCACCCCCACCAGTAAGACTTCAACAACCCAGTAAGACTTTAACACTCCCAGTAAGACTTTACCACCTCCAGTAAGACTTCACCACCCCCAGTAAGACTTCAACATCCCCAGTAAGACTTCACCACCCCCGGTAAGACTTCACCACCCCCAGTAAGACTTCACCACCCCCACCAGTAAGACTTCAACAACCCAGTAAGACTTCACCACCCCCAGTAAGACTTCACCACCCCCACCAGTAAGACTTCAACAACCCAGTAAGACTTCACCACCCCCCGTAAGACTTCAACACCCCCAGTAAGACTTCAACACCCCCAGTAATACTTCAACCCCCCCAGTAAGACTTCAACACCCCCCCAGTAAGACTTCAACACCCCCCCAATAAGACTTCAACACCCCACCAATAAGACTTCAACACCCCCCCAATAAGACTTCAACACCCCCCCCAGTAAGACTTCAACACCCCCCCAATAAGACTTCAACACCCCCCCCCAAGACTTCAACAACCCAGTAAGACTTCAACACCCCCCCAATAAGACTTCAACACCCCCCCAATACGACTTCAACACCCCCCCAGTAAGACTTCAACACCCCCCCCCAGTAAGACTTCAACACCCCCCCAATAAGACTTCAACACCCCCCCCGTAAGACTTCAACACCCCCCCAATAAGACTTCAACAACCCAATAAGACTTCAACACCCCCCCAAGAAGACTTCAACAACCCAATAAGACTTCAACACCCCCCCAATAAGACTTCAACACCCCCCCAATAAGACTTCAACACACCCCCAATAAGACTTCAACACCCCCCCAGTAAGACTTCAACACCCCCCCAGTAAGACTTCAACACCCCCCCAATAAGACTTCAACACCCCCCCCGTAAGACTTCAACACCCCCCCAATAAGACTTCAACAACCCAGTAAGACTTCAACACCCCCCAGTAAGACTTCAACATCCCCCAGTAAGACTTCAACACCCCCCAGTAAGACTTCAACACCCCCCAGTAAGACTTCAACATCCCCCAGTAAGACTTCAACACCCCCCAGTAAGACTTCAACACCCCCCCAGTAAGACTTCAACACCCCCCAGTAAGACTTCAACACCCCCCCAATAAGACTTCAACACCCCCCCCCCCCGTAAGACTTCAACACCCCCCAGTAAGACTTCAACAACCCAGTAAGACTTCAACACCCCCCAGTAAGACTTCAACACCCCCCCAGTAAGACTTCAACAACCCAGTAAGACTTCAACACCCCCCCAATAAGACTTCAACACCCCCCCCCCCGTAAGACTTCAACACCCCCCAGTAAGACTTCAACAACCCAGTAAGACTTCAACACCCCCCAGTAAGACTTCAACACCCCCCCAGTAAGACTTCAACAACCCAGTAAGACTTCAACCTCCCCAGTAAGACTTCAACATCCCCCAGTAAGACTTTAACACTCCCAGTAAGACTTCACCACCCCCACCAGTAAGACTTCACCACCCCCAGTAAGACTTCACCACCCCCAGTAAGACTTCACCCCCACCAGTAAGACTTCAACAACCCAGTAAGACTTCAACACCCCCAGTAAGACTTCACCACCCCCACCAGTAAGACTTCAACAACCCAGTAAGACTTCACCACCCCCAGTAAGACTTCAACACCCCCAGTAAGACTTCACCACCCCCAGTAAGACTTCAACATCCCCCAGTAAGACTTTAACACTCCCAGTAAGACTTCACCACCCCCACCAGTAAGACTTCACCACCCCCAGTAAGACTTCACCACCCCCAGTAAGACTTCAACAACCCAGTAAGACTTCAACACCCCCCAGTAAGACTTCAACAACCCAGTAAGACTTCAACACCCCCCAGTAAGACTTCAACACCCCCCCAGTAAGACTTCAACAACCCAGTAAGACTTCAACCTCCCCAGTAAGACTTCAACATCCCCCAGTAAGACTTTAACACTCCCAGTAAGACTTCACCACCCCCACCAGTAAGACTTCACCACCCCCAGTAAGACTTCACCACCCCCAGTAAGACTTCACCCCCACCAGTAAGACTTCAACAACCCAGTAAGACTTCAACACCCCCAGTAAGACTTCACCACCCCCACCAGTAAGACTTCAACAACCCAGTAAGACTTCACCACCCCCAGTAAGACTTCAACACCCCCAGTAAGACTTCACCACCCCCAGTAAGACTTCAACATCCCCCAGTAAGACTTTAACACTCCCAGTAAGACTTCACCACCCCCACCAGTAAGACTTCACCACCCCCAGTAAGACTTCACCACCCCCAGTAAGACTTCAACAACCCAGTAAGACTTCAACATCCCCCAGTAAGACTTCACCACCCCCAGTAAGACTTCACCACCCCCAGTAAGACTTCACCACCCCCACCAGTAAGACTTCAACAACCCAGTAAGACTTTAACACTCCCAGTAAGACTTCACCACCCCCAGTAAGACTTCACCACCCCCAGTAAGACTTCAACATCCCCAGTAAGACTTCACCACCCCCGGTAAGACTTCACCACCCCCAGTAAGACTTCACCACCCCCACCAGTAAGACTTCAACAACCCAGTAAGACTTCACCACCCCCAGTAAGACTTCACCACCCCCACCAGTAAGACTTCAACAACCCAGTAAGACTTCACCACCCCCAGTAAGACTTCAACACCCCCAGTAAGACTTCACCACCCCCAGTAAGACTTCAACATCCCCCAGTAAGACTTTAACACTCCCAGTAAGACTTCACCACCCCCACCAGTAAGACTTCAACAACCCAGTAAGACTTCACCACCCCCAATAAGACTTCACCACCCCCAGTAAGACTTCAACATCCCCCAGTAAGACTTTAACACTCCCAGTAAGACTTCACCACCCCCACCAGTAAGACTTCAACAACCCAGTAAGACTTCACCACCCCCAGTAAGACTTCACCACCCCCCCAGTAAGACTTCAACAACCCAGTAAGACTTCACCACCCCCAGTAAGACTTCACCACCCCCAGTAAGACTTCAACATCCCCCAGTAAGACTTTAACACTCCCAGTAAGACTTCACCACCCCCACCAGTAAGACTTCAACAACCCAGTAAGACTTCACCACCCCCAGTAAGACTTCACCACCCCCAGTAAGACTTCACCACACCCCCAGTAAGACTTCAACAACCCAGTAAGACTTCACCACCCCCAGTAAGACTTCACCACCCCCAGTAAGACTTCAACATCCCCCAGTAAGACTTTAACACTCCCAGTAAGACTTCACCACCCCCACCAGTAAGACTTCAACAACCCAGTAAGACTTTACCACCCCCAGTAAGACTTCACCACCCCCAGTAAGACTTCAACACCCCCAGTAAGACTTTAACACTCCCAGTAAGACTTCACCACCCCCACCAGTAAGACTTCAACAACCCAGTAAGACTTCACCACCCCCAGTAAGACTTTAACACTCCCAGTAAGACTTCACCACCCCCACCAGTAAGACTTCAACAACCCAGTAAGACTTCACCACCCCCAGTAAGACTTCACCACCCACAGTAAGACTTCACCACCCCCAGTAAGACTTTAACACTCCCAGTAAGACTTCACCACCCCCAGTAAGACTTCAACATCCCCCAGTAAGACTTTAACACTCCCAGTAAGACTTCACCACCCCCAGTAAGACTTCACCACCCCCAGTAAGACTTCACCACCCCCAGTAAGACTTCACCACACCCCCAGTAAGACTTCAACACCAGATTAAATCAGTGGAAACACAAGCTCCTGTCTTGGAGGAGTCTGAGTTGAGAAATAAATCCCAAGTGAACATGAGAAGATGAGAACACTTATTTTCTTCAGAGCAGGACAGAGTGAGCTGAGCGTTCACTATTGTCCTGAAAGACCAGGGTAATTTCCTCTACGTTGCCATCAACACTCTAATTTGTCTCTGTCCTCATAGCTCTGTCATCAGAACTGCGTTCCGACTCTGTCTGCATCTTCAAATCCCAGGGCTTTATTTTTACCTCCGAAACAGATGAGGATGGAGAACCGAAGGCCTGTGGTATGTCTGTGCAGTGTTGAGGTCCTGCTCTGTGCACCGCGTTGACACTCCATACCAGTGGCCAAACCAGCTTACCCCGGCGGCCGTTGCTGGAGTAGTTCAAGATGTGAATGTGGCCGATTTATGACATCAACGTTGCAAGGTTCTCCGGGTTGTCTTGTGAGTCATGTTCTGTTGACCTGTCCTGCCACCAGCTCACACGCAACATGGACTGTACAGTATCGTACACACACACACACACACACACACACACACACACACACACACACAGGAAACAGTCTCCATAAAAGAGAAATGTCTCACTGAGAGCCATACCGCAATCGGCAATTGGTACAATTTCCTGACTTCACATGTAATGGGAAAGAGGAAAAAGGTTCAGGATATGGCGAAGGATGCACTGAGGACTACTGAGGGACAAAAATAGAGAGTGGATGGAAAACAGTCAAGACTCCCATCTCCGGCTGACTTTTCCTCTGTAAGATGGGATCAAGAGCAAACATCAGAGGAGGGAAAAATAGGGAGGAGACGAATGCATGCGCCAAGGATCTCTGTCACCACCTCGTGTCATCAACCATTCACACGCCACTGTTTGAGAAAAATGTTTCCATTTTAGTCACTTCTTGGCAAAACACCAAACACAAAGACCTGTCGACGCCTTCATTTGAAAAATCTGTTTGTGGTTCCTGCAGTGGAGCCACCTGCCGTGGAGTGGAGCCACCTGCTGTGGAGTGGAGCCCCCTGCTGTGGAGTGGAGCCCCCTGCTGTGGAGTGGAGCCACCTGCCGTGGAGTGGAGCTCCCTGCCGTGGAGTGGAGCCACCTGCTGTGGAGTGGAGCCCCCTGCTGTGGAGTGGAGCCACCTGCTGTGGAGTGGAGCCACCTGCTGTGGAGTGGAGCCACCTGCTGTGGAGTGGAGCCACCTGCTGTGGAGTGGAGCCACCTGCTGTGGAGTGGAGCCCCCTGCTGTGGAGTGGAGCCACCTGCTGTGGAGTGGAGCCCCCTGCTGTGTAGTGGAGCCCCCTGCTGTGGAGTGGAGCCACCTGCTGTGGAGTGGAGCCCCCTGCTGTGGAGTGGAGCCCCCTGCTGTGGAGTGGAGCCACCTGCTGTGGAGTGGAGCCACCTGCTGTGGAGTGGAGCCCCCTGCTGTGGAGTGGAGCCACCTGCTGTGGAGTGGAGCCACCTGCTGTGGAGTGGAGCCCCCTGCTGTGGAGTGGAGCCCCCTGCTGTGGAGTGGAGCCCCCTGCTGTGGAGTGGAGCCAGGATGCAACTTTGTTTTGCTATTGTCCAACCTCAGTAGCCTTTTCACTAAGTTTTTACAGTGTTGTTGCAATGTTTACCAAAAGACCTGGCTAATATAAATGTAATATGAATGAATGACTGACTAGATGGCATTTGTTACATTCAGCTGCCTTCTCGGAGGACGATTCTGTTGCCCCATAGGGAGTGGGGAGAAGGAGGGGTTTCTGAGTGTGCAGTAGCTTTCGGACTGTAGTTTTGATCTGGCCAGTGCTCTCATCTGTTCATAAAGCTGTATTGAATTATTCAACTGAAGATAATTGAAAAGGTTATACTACACTCAGAAGCTATCTCTGCTATTTGAACATCAGCCATTGACTAACATCGTCAATGTCAGACATCATTAGATACAGACCTAAGCCTGAACTGAGAATCAACATCAGATGAATGAAATATGTTGCTGACTACAGTATGAGGAGTCATCACCGAACTTGGTAACATGTTACTTGACACCCAGCGTCATAACACATTATAACCGTATCATAATATGTCATAACAGCTGACATAACTTGTTATAACATGATCATAACACTGTCATGACACATATATTTAGATCTGTTGTGACATATATTGCATTATTTTGTGGCTGGTTATGACACCTACCACACAAGGCAAAACATTCCATTACACCATAGCCTACGTGTCAACAGTATGTTTATGTTATATAACATCATTTTTTAAATTTACCATATGAAATTACCATTGTAATTGCGCACACATTGATGACGGGATGCAATACCCCATCATGACATTTACATACAGTAAGTATTCGGTCCCTTTACTTTGTTGAAGCACCTTTGGCAGCGATTACAGCCTTGAGTCTTCTTGGGTATGACGCTACAAGCATGTTACACCTGTATTTGGGGAGTTTCTCCCATTCTTCTCTGCAGATCCTCTCAAGCTCTGTCAAGTTGGATGGGGAGCGTTGCTGCACAGATATTTTCAGGTCAAGTCCAGGCTCTGGCTGGGCCACTCAAGGACATTCAGAGACTTGTCCCGAAGCCCCTCCTGCATTGTCTTGGCTGTGTGTTTGGGGTTGTTGTCCTGTTGGAAGGTGAACCTTTCCCCCAGTCTGAGGTCCTGAGTGCTCTGGAGCAGGTTTTCATCAAGGATCTCTCAGTACTTTGTTCCATTCATCTTTCTCTCGGTCCTGACTAGTCTCCCATTCCCTGCCACTGAAAAACATCCCCACAGCATGATGCTGCCACCACCATGCTTCACCGTAGGATGGTGCCAGGTTTCCTCCAGATGTGACGCTTGGCATCCAGGCCAAAGAGTTCAATCATGGTTTCATCAGACCAGAGAATATTGTTTCTCACGGTCTGAGAGTCCTTTAGGTGCCTTTTGGCAAACTCCAAGCGGGCTGTCGTGTGCCTTTTACTGAGGACGGGCTTCTGTCTGGCCACTCTGCCATTAAAGGCCTGATTGGTGGAGTGCTGCAGAGATGGTTGTCCTTCTGGAAGGTTCTCCCATCTCCACAGAGGAACTCTGGAGGTCTGTTAGAGTAACAATCGGGGTCTTGGTCATCTCCCTGACCATGTCCCTTCTCTCCCGATTGCTCAGTTTGAGTGGCCAGCTCTAGGAAGAGTCTTGGTGGTTTCAAACTTCTTCAATTTAAGAATGATGGAGGTCACTGTGTTCTCAGGGTCCTTCAATGCTGCAGAAATGTATTGGTACCCTTCACCAGATCTGTGCCTCAACACAATCCTGTCTCGAGCTCTACAGACAATTCCTTCGACCTCATGGCTTAGTATTTCTGACATGCACTATCAACTGTGGGACCTTATATAGACAGGTGTGTGCCTTTCCAAATCATGTTCAATCAAAGAAAGAAAGAAAGAAAGAAAGAAAGAAAGAAAGAAAGAAAGAAAGAAAGAAAGAAAGAAAGAATGAGAAAGTCAGTTTATTCTCAGTTTGGTGGCCAAATAGGACGTTTGGCGGTGGAAAGAGCCATTTACAAATCAGAGGCCCTGACACTAGTATGCCTTACACACACACATATATGTCAACGCACACACACAGGCATGCACACATGTCCACACACACACACACACACTTTCCCCACACACGCCCATCCCTAATGTCTTATGACATCTGCCTGACAGTAATCACGGTGCGTCGTCCTGTTTTCATTGTTAGGACTGGAAACATCCTTTTTGAAGACAAGCTCTGCCAGAAACCACAACAGAGGGAAGTCAAGAGAGACAAAAATAACTCTGCCGACCATCACACCTTCCAATCACACAAACTGGGCTATATCGAGCCAGATGTAATGGGTTGTTCTATGAGACTGGATGTTTGGACGTATTTTGTGACAGACGTGTACGTCATGTTCTATCTCAGAATGTGTGTGTGCGTTTCTCTGTCATCACTATGGGTGAAGTCAGAGTAGAATGAGACTAAGGCTGTGTTTACACAGGCAGCCCAATTCTGATCTTTGACCATTCAGATCTGAAAAAGATCTGATGTGAAACAACTCTGATGTGATTGGTCAAAGACCTATTAGTAGAACAAAAATATCAGAATTGGGCTACCTGTGTAAACTCAGCCTACGATAAGGTACGCAGACACAAATGTTCTACCCACATTGCAACATACAACACAGTGACACGTGTGTAAGGAACTACAACACTGCAAGGTAAATATGTACTGCAGGCCAAGTCAATGTTTGAGTTTGAACCCTGTTGCCCTGAACAAACTTTGCTGAGTCTGAGCAAGAACATGCAGGCTGGACTTCATTATGGAAAAGATCCCGATAACAATATTAATGCAGAGGACAACCATCAAATATTTCCTAATCAAAATATTTACCCTAATTCACATTTTCTGTTCATCTCTCCATTCTCCTCATAACATGTTGGCTGTGTTAAACATTCTTCCAGATGAATATCAAATGAAACAGATTTAAAGCATGGAAAATAGAGCCCATCCGTCTTTATGAATGGTGTGGAGTTTATACATGTACAAACACACACACGCACACATACTCATACCACTTTGTATGACAAACAACTGCAGGAAATTGAACACACGAGAATTCCAATACCCCATATTCACTAAGCTCTTTAAATTCCACACATTGTTAAAGGATTTACTTCCTGTAATTTGACCTATCAGAAGGAAGCTATCGCCTCATATTTCTCAGGGCAGCTGTTGTGTGTGGTGACACCAGAACTTGCTAGCCGATAGCCGTGGCTGTCTGAATATTACTGATAGGCACTTTAGCCTAATGGAGCTGTTCTAAGTGTATCAATGTGTGGTTTGAAAATAGTGTCAAGTCTTATTGCTGGTGGTTATTAAGGTTTAGTGTTTCTCCTTGAATTGATGGGGAACACAGAGGTTCAGTGGATGTAATGAGGAGGGTTGGATTTCAAAAACTGCTCCTAATAAAAAATGGTAATGTGAAGTGTGCAGCACACATGGTGATGGAACAGGTGGGCTTTGGCCTGTATTTCACCATGACTTGGAAAATGACTGTGACATGTTGGCTCTGTATAATGATTTTTTAAGAGAGAAATATCCATCCTCAGACGTCAGACGGACAACACAGTTATATTCTAACTATTTACCTTTTTATTACAAAGAAAGTTTAACGGGAAAACTTTCTAAATTGAATTTGTTTGTGAAGGGAAAGTTTAGTAACTAAAACAAAATAAGATTGAGTTAGGGCTACTTTCCATGGATTTGCTTTTCTTTCGTGGAAGAAAAATAACAATTCAAATAGAAACCTACACACAAGATTTGACAGCTATAACTCAGAGGCTTTCAGTCATGCATTTAGCTCTAATTTGAGAAGTTATTTGACTACGTTATGATTATAAATGAAGATCAACAAAGCCTCAATTAGGAGCTTGATTTCTCCAAGCCAAATCCAAACAGTCCAAACAATCACAGCAGAGCCTTTTACACAGACGCATTTCTCATATTCATGTCAACGTTAAACGTAGGCTGTGTCACCTAGGTTCGGTTTAACTAACACCCTCGTCTTATCAGGCCCATAAAGGGAGGCTTGTTATTGGTGTGGAATGTAAACGTTCTGGATATGCTGTGTTAACGTTCTGGATATTATTCTGACTGTTTTGTTTTGATATTACTGATTTGGGTTCAGATGAATTCTAATTAGAGTTGAAACTATTTCTGTGAGGGAGTGGCTCAAGCTGTGTGGTTACGATTGTGATTTTCCTCTTTCCTGTCTGATGCTTATCTAGCGGGGATGAAAAAACAGCAGTCTTGGACAAATAGCTAAAATACACATAGGGAAATTATCATTAGCCACTTAAGATGAGTTAAAAGAGAGGGGAAATCCTTAAAATAGGCTCCTACCAACTGCAATTAAAGGGATTTTAAACATAAATGGGAATATACAGTACTATGCTTATTTGTGTAAGGTTCTATTCCACCTTCCACTTTGTTTGATGTCCTTATGTATAAACGTTTTGGGCCTGTATTCAATAAGTGTTTTAGCATATGCTATCAGACTTTTAAATGATAATGAACAAGAGAGTGGACCTGATCCTCGATCAACACTCCAACTCAGTCTGAGACGCTTTGTGAATATGGGCCCTGAAGACGTAAATACATGTCTGCCCTCTCTCTGGCTTACAGAGGTTTGGTCTTCATGCAGGTGCATCATTTTTCTTTATATATCTTATAATAGTATACTTAAGCAATCAGGCCCGAGGAGGTGTGGTATATGGCCAAAATACCCATGGCTAAGGGCTGTTCTTAAGCACGACGCAACACAGAGTGCCTTGACACAGCCCTTAGCCATGGTATATTGGCCACAAATCACAAACCCCTGAGGTGCCTTATTGCTACTATAAACTGGTTACCAACGTGATTAGAGCAGTTCAAATAAATGTTTTGTCATACCCATGGTATATATATATTTGACCTTTATTTAACTAGGCAAGTCCCAGACAAGTCCCAGACAGACTAAATAACTTTTTTGCTCGTTTTGAGGACAATACAGTGCCACTGACACGGCCCGCTACCAAAACCTGCGGACTCTCCTTCACTGCAGCCGACATGAGTAAAACATTTAATTGTGTTAACCCTCGCAAGGCTGCAGGCCCAGACGGCATCCCCAGCCGCGTCCTCAGAGCATGCGCAGACCAGCTGGCTGGTGTGTTTACGGACATATTCAATCAATCCATATCCCAGTCTGCTGTTCCCACATGCTTCAAGAGGGCCACCATTGTTCCTGTTCCCAAGAAAGCTAAGGTAACTGAGCTAAACGACTACCGCCCCGTAGCACTCACTTCCGTCATCATGAAGTGCTTTGAGAGACTAGTCAAGGACCATATCACCTCCACCCTACCTGACACCCTAGACCCACTCCAATTTGCTTACCGCCCCAATAGGTCCACAGACAACGCAATCTCAACCACACTGCACACTGCCCTAACCCATCTGGACAAGAGGAATACCTATGTGAGAATGCTGTTCATCGACTACAGCTCAGCATTTAACACCATAGTGCCCTCCAAGCTCGTCATCAAGCTCGAGACCCTGGGTCTCGACCCCGCCCTGTGCAACTGGGTACTGGACTTCCTGACGGGCCACCCCCAGGTGGTGAGGGTAGGTAACAACATCTCCACCTCGCTGATCCTCAACACTGGGGCTCCACAAGGGTGCGTTCTGAGCCCTCTCCTGTACTCCCTGCTCACCCACGACTGCGTGGCCATGCACGCCTCCAACTCAATCATCAAGTTTGCGGACAACACTATAGTGGTAGGCTTGATTACCAACAGCGACGAGACGGCCTACAGGGAGGAGGTGAGGGCCCTCGGAGTGTGGTGTCAGGAAAATAACCTCACACTCAACATCAACAAAACAAAGGAGATGATTGTGGACTTCAGGAAACAGCAGAGGGAGCATCCCCCTATCCACATCGACGGGACAGTAGTGGAGAGGGTAGTAAGTTTCAAGTTCCTCGGCGTACACATCACGGACAAACTGAAATGGTCCACCCACACAGACAGCGTTGTGGAGAAGGCGCAGCAGCGCCTCTTCAACCTCAGGAGGCTGAAGAAATTCGGCTTGTCACCAAAAGCACTCACAAACTTCTACAGATGCACAATCAAGAGCATCCTGTCGGGCTGTATCACTGCCTGGTACGGCAACTGAAAATAAGAATTTGTTCTTAACTGACTTGCCTAGTTAAATAAAAGGTCCTCATGTATGATTAAAGGTAGACTCAGCGAAATGATGTTGCCACGAGCAGCTCCGCAGATATTCTGATGAGTGAGATGTAGGACACACAGTATCTGCCCATATGCACAGGTTGGTTTCAAACTGTTACAGCGTGGTAGGTGTAGGACCAAAACAGTGGAGAAGTCTACCCTCGCTCTTCAACGCTCTTAGTTGTTGTGGAAATTGACGCACTATGCTGTTTACTTTGTGCACCCTTGTCATATTGCTGAGTGTACCTTTACACCGTATTGCTGAGTGTACCTTTACACCATATTGCTGAGTGTACCTTTACACCATATTGCTGAGTGTACCTTTACACCATATTGCTGAGTGTACCTTTACACCATATTGCTGAGTGTACCTTTACACCATATTGCTGAGTGTACCTTTACACCATATTGCTGAGTGTACCTTTACACCATATTGCTGAGTGTACCTTTACACCATATTGCTGAGTGTACCTTTACACCATATTGCTGAGTGTACATTTACACCATATTGCTGAGTGTACCTTTACACCATATTGCTGAGTGTACCTTTACACCATATTGCTGAGTGTACCTTTACACCATATTGCTGAGTGTACCTTAAAGGGGGAGTGTTTGGTGAAGAACTAATGACTCTACACATGATGAACAATGATAGGGATACCTTTGGGCAAAACAAAAACATTATGTTTCAAAGATATGGAGAGCTTCTAGTTACCCGTCTAAAATGGTTGTCAGCCAGTGGTTTGAACAGAAGAAACCAGAGTAAGGTGAATGAATCAATGTAACAATTGTGTTTTAACAAGTGAAAAATAAAAGAGGTAAAAATATCACACACATGGTTTTAATGTGCAAATGTGGATTGTTTTTGCGAGCAAATACTTGCAGATGTGGAAAACAATGTCTTTTTTGACTATGGCAACATCTGCCTTTGAGGACAGACTCCATGACCGCACCACATTCTATAGTCTGTTACCAGTAAAATGACAAAGAAAGAAAGAAAGAAAGAATGAAAGAAAAAAAGTATTGTTTTGCCTTCTACCAAAAACGGAGACTTAAAGAGCAGACTGAATATTCATTAGCCCTGCAGGATGTAATTAGATCAGCGAGTGTAAACACCAGTAATAGTTTTTTTCACCCTGGGCTGTTTACGTTCAGAGCAGGAATTGGTCTTTTTTTCCCCTCCACAAATCCCGTAATCACCCCCTTAGTCCCTATGGGGTTGTAGCCTATATAGTCAGGCCAGGTTGCTATGTTCATTTCCTTAAGTCCTGAATGTAGGCTTAGTTATTAAATATAATCCATACAGTTTTATTAGGGGGGCTAGACCAGTGGTTTCCTACTCCAGTCCTCCAGTACCCTCAAATGCACACATTTTTGCTCTAGCTCCAGACAAGCACACCTGATTCAACGTGAGTTTGTCCGGGGTTACAACAAAAATGTGTACCGTTCGGTGTACTCGACTGGAGTTGGGAACCACTGGGTTAGACTCCTGCTTAAGCCTACTCCAGTTTCCACTTTCCTGCGGAGACGTTAACAGAAAATGTATTTGGGGGAAAAGAAACCTTCCAACCGGTTTGACTCCAGTCCTGGCATATCATCCGATAAAAACACATGTCTGGTGGAGCCTAGAGGTCCACATATCCATCGTTTTTCATGGATGGTGTCTCTTCCTGAAAAATTAAAGGAGAGCTGCGCACTCTAGGAGCTCAGAAGCAATCATTTTATAACCAACGTTTTGACAGAAAAGCTGTCTTCATCAGGGTATGGTGTCTCTTCCTCTCTTCTTTCCAACCCAAAACCAGGGGCTGTGTCCCCTTCTCATGTGTCACATGGCTCCAACAGGGAATGATGGGAAAGAGGAAGCATCTCCCCATCAACTAGGGGCAAGGGAAACAAAACAAGGCTAAAGGTTCAACCGTAAAGGTTCTGTTGTGGTCAGGGGGGGTTGGGGGTCATGTTCAGGATCAGGGTCAATGGATGAGAGGGTTAGAAACCCCCTCTCTCTCTCTCTCTCTCTCTCTCTCTCTCTCTCTCTCTCTGTCTCTCTCTCTCTCTCTCTATCTCTCTCTCTCTCTCTCTCTCTCTCTCCCTCTCTCCCTCTCTCCAGTGGGTATTACGGTCCTTACAGTCTCCCCTCCGTCTCGTGCCATCTGTTTTCCCTCTCTTTCGTTCTTCCCTCTCTCTTTCCTGGGCTGTGGTGGATTTACACACACAGAGTTCCGACAGGAGAACAGGCCCGGGCCCAGCTGGTGCCCAGTGGGGCCTCGCCATTTGCAGCATGGTTTTCAAGCCACATGCTCGCCAGGATGAATCATATACAACAACAACGCCTCACAATATTGATCCTCCTCCTCGCCGCAGGGTGTTACTACAGTTCATTAATCATCACCTCTCCATCTATTCATCTACCACTCTTTTTCTGTCCCCCTTTAGCTCCCTCTTTATCGCTCATAGCTCTCTCTCTCTCGCGCTCTTCACCTTATATTTACCTCTCTCTACCTCCCTCCCTCTTTCCCTTTTCTCCCTATCTGTCTCTCTCCCGCTCTCTCTAGGGTTCCTCCCTCTCTCTTGTAGCTCCACAGGCGCCACTGTATAACCAATTAATCAATGCTATGCATAAACATACAGTAAAACAGGATCATTTAATATAGTGGGTCCATTTACATTGAGCAGAATCAACACTGTAGACTTTTGAACACACTTCACCATTAAAGGGGGTTTGCAGGAGGCCAGACATCAACAGAGTGGGGCTTTGTCTGTTGTGGGGATAAGGCATGACTGTCATTAGTTAAAAGAGCCATACATGCATGCTACAGCTTAGGCTATATATAAATCACATATATAGGCTATATTTGCTTAAACATATTCAATAAAACTCACAGTCAATCATTTTAATAAAAACATGACATTACATTGTTTTTGAATACATAGTTAGACAAAAAAAAGGTATTCCTATTTTACAAACTGGCAGCTATGGTATCTTTATATTTTTATTTTTTTTATTTTACCTTTATTTAACCAGGCAAGTCAGTTAAGAACAAATTCTTATTTTCAATGACGGAACAGTGGGTTAACTGCCTGTTCAGGGGCAGAACGACAGATTTGTACCTTGTCAGCTCGTGGGTTTGAACTCGCAACCTTCCGGTTACTAGTCCAACGCTCTAACCACTAGGCTACCCTGCCGCCCATATGACAGTGGGCTGGTTTATTTAGGAAGGCTAGTGCACTGAATATATGATTCGTGAGGCAAGAGTGCGTTAAATAAATAGCCTACGTATTTAAGCACCTATCACCTCTCTCAATGCCACGAGCTCGACCATTGAGAGCGGAGGAGGGGCTTTGCACATGCTCACCGTCTCTAAAACCACACGCGGCTCCTACCAGTGAGTATCTGTGACGCGGATGAGGATGCAAGCACAGAGAACAGCGAAATGCACTCAGCTGTACGCTAACCAGGAGGCATGCCGCCCTAGTTTCGTCTCAAAATAGCCCTGACCCGACACGGCGCAAAATGGGTTAAAAGGAATATGGCGTGGATCGCGCAAACTTTCAGACACTTTGCTTGTACATGGGATTGGGTCTCTTAGTGTTACGGAGCGGCCAAATGAGGAGAGGAGACAATACAGAAACGGAAATTCGCATCTAGTATTTTTCTTTACTTTCCCCCACCCTATTCTCTTTTTAAGACATGATTACAGAGTTGGTGTGTAGCGCGGTGGCATTGGTCCTCTATCTCAACACACTGAACGCGGATTTCTGCTACGATGACAGGTATGACCTCCCCTAGAGCCGTACCTATGGCAACATCATCAGCTCCACTTGTCTGTCATCTTTACAGTCTCAAAAACCCCTCGGGTGCAAGCAGTTTCTCGAGGTTCGCTGCGTGTTTGCATGTTCCATTGTCTATTCATGCTTATTTGTGTTATCCCATGAGAGCATTAGAGATCGAGTCATGGTTCACTCCCCTCAGAAAAGGTCACTTTGTTTAATGTAAATGCGATTCTACTTTGTTTAATGCAAATGCGTTATCCTGTTGCATTGAACAAACAAGCTACCCAAATAGGCTATAGAGGGGTTACTTGGTATTCCATTGTTATTAAAATCAATATACTGTCGCCTACAATGACGCATGAAGTGACACAATAACAACAACGGGGATATGTAGGTTATACGTTTATTATTATACATGCATGGTTCCTTCCTTTCTCTAATGTCGGAGTAACCAGGACATGCAGCCTCTGTCATTCTGTGACAGAGTGAAGAAACGGGGACGGGAGCTTCTTTGTGTTGTCAGAGCACATCCCTGACAGGAGGAGAGGGATACTGACACGCTTCTTGCCCGGTTGTAATAATGCTGCTCTCTCCGGGGAAAATATCACATTTAAATGGAAAGACATGTTATAATTAGAATATATTTGTCGAGTGCAGCACGCTTGCATGGCTAAATATGTTGACACAATCCTGGAGTAGCCCATGCTTTCCAGGACTCATTGGAACGCTATTATCCAGAAAGCAAGCGGAGAGAACAATTCATTTGGATTGCAGAACGTTTGAGACTCCAATTTGGACATCCATCCACAATTGAGTGTAGGGTTAAATAGTCCAACTTTAGTTTTAGGCATTGGGGATTGTGATGAGAAATTAAAACTACAATAATAATTATCAGAATTGTAATTAGGCTGAAAAAACGATTGCAGCCTATACTGTACTTTAAGATGAGCAAGCCTTCAATGACATACTGGGGCAGCAGGTAGCCTAGTGGTTAGAGCGTTGGGCCAGTAACTGAAAGGTTGCTCGATCGAATCACTGAGCTGACAAGGTAAACATATGTTGTTCTGCCCCTGAACAAGGCAGTTAACCCACTGTCCCTAGGCCCTCATTCTGAATAAGAATTTGTTCTTAACTGACTTGCCTACTTTAAGATAAAAAAAAACGACACACTAGTCTTAAGTTTTTTTTTCTCACTGTTTCTTGATTAAATCAATGTATCTTTGTGGCTCATCATGGGACCCTTGCTACTGGGTGAACTAAAAGCAGCAGGACTCCTACAGATGTAGGATCTTAATTTGATCACCCTGTTGTTGCAGGAAATGTCATTCACAGCAGGAAAGGCAAACTAAAATGTGTAGTCTATTCAAAGTTTAAAAAGGCTTCTAAATTTAGTAATTTCCACTTTCAAATGTCAGACTTGATTTGCCCTGACTAAACATTTATAAACTACAAAAATGTCCATTAATTATAATCAACACAATAATTCACATTCCCTGTTGCTGCAGGATTATTTTCCTGCTGTGAGAAACTGGTCAAATTAAAGCCCTACATCTGTATATGGGCACAAAATAGCTGGGCTCCGGGAATTCAGTGTAAAATCCCCAGAACAAATCCATTTCTCTCTATTACAGCTCACACAGATAAATCATTGTTCCAAGTTTATACACATCATACCAACAGGTTTTGTCCCTGGCCGGCGACTCACCACTAGAGAGTTAGGAGCAGTTGGGGGCTCTGGTTAGCTTTACTAACACCTCCTTTGGGTCACAGACCCTTCACTGGTTGTCAGTACTGCTCGTTGAACCCTATGTGCAGCGGGTTGCACGGCCTACTCTGTTAGTAATGGAGTAATGGAGTATCCCTCTGTGTGTGTGTGTGTGTGTGTGTGTGTGTGTGTGTGTGTGTGTGTGTGTGTGTGTGTGTGTGTGTGTGTGTGTGTGTGTGTGTGTGTGTGTGTGTGTGTGTGTGTGTGTGTGTGTGTGTGTGTGTGTGCGTGAGTGCGTGCGTGCGTGTGTGTGTGTTAATAAATGACGGAGAGAGAAAGAGAGAATGTGTTGGAGGGTAGTCTGTCTGTCTATTTGTCTGTCTGTCAGTCCAGTTACTCTCACATTGCCGTACACTTTTCCAGGATATGAGTGACTGTCTATATAATTGCACAATTCTGAATGTACAAACGAAGCCCTCTACTGAAGCCCCTACTGAAGCCCTCTACTATGACTGCTTTCTATTACACTACCTGTATCTGACCATGTCACAGTGGAGTGAAGAAAGCCATCATGGCCCTCTCATGAGTTCATGACTAACTGTCAGTGTCCTAGCCACAACTCCCTGTGAGTCCACTCAGTGTAAGTTCAGCACTGGTGACCCTCTGTATCTATCAATGTCACTGTGATAATTTACATCCCTGGGAGAGAGAGAGAGACGGGAAGAGTGAAAGAGAGAGCGAGGAGAGAAGGAGAGAGAGACCGACTGTGTTCAGGCCCACTGCTCATGTACGGGGAAAGCTGAATACCAATCAGAATCCTGACCTCCATAGTCATCTATCAAACGGCTTCCTTTGACAGAGGTCAAGAGTCGAATGCTCCCTGGTCTCTCTCCCGATTGTTAGTGGAGAGAGCTGCATTTGTGTTTGTTAGGACAGGGCTGAAAGCAAGCAAGCACATCTGTCAAGTCTGCATTCTTGAGAAGACAGTCTTTGTATGTCTTCTTGACACTGTGCTGCTGTTCAGTTCTGTACAGGAGCGATCTGGAGGCTGAAGAGGAGGAGGTGGAAATCACATGGTGGTTCTAGCTCAATGGGATGTTCTTGGTGCGTCTCTGTTTTCTCAATCACGTCAAATGTTTTTCCTGGGCACAGGGCTGGCCCTATGTCAGCCAATGGGAATATCAATAAAAAGCCATGTGTTTGAAAAGACTGGAGCTTTTCTGGCACGGGGGAAGAACGCGAGCCAATCATTCTTCTACAAGGGAAAATTGAGCTCAATTAGTATTGTGAGTATTCTGTTGTTCAGGAGCCAAGCTGAATGGTTTCCCTACAAACTAGATCAGGGACAGAACATAAAAAATACAGTTGTATGTTGAGTTTTTATTCTGTTGTCACTTATGAGGAAGGCCTTCCAGTACAATAAGGAGGCAGGGTGATGTCTCAACAGGAGAAGATTGACAGCCTGAGAGCTGAGTTTATAGATTAGGAAATTCATTTGTTGTGAACTATGAACTCTCCCCTGAAAGCTCTTGCAAAACGCATCATACTGTGGCACTTCCTGTATTTTGAAAGTTCTAGATCTAGAAAACTTGATCGCTGACATGCAATACATCTTGGGACTGTATCAACAGGGGACTAATTCAACCAATACCAAAAGATAGTTTTTGAGTAGTATTTTCCTTTAACAAACAACATTGACAGCTGAGCTGGCATCACTAACAGACTGATCAAGTGGTATGTGTCTGAGGAATACGATAGTAGAGGAAGTCCTATTGACACCAAAGGTACAAGTGCGAATTGTTCTCTACAGACAAATGAAGCGTCTTCAGGAAGCATCCTGAAATGGAATGTCTAAGTGACTTTTAGTATTCCTAGTGATGTATCACCACACATCTGTGATCCCAATCGCGTCAGTCCCCCCCCCCCCCCCCCCCCCCACCCCCACCACCACCACCACCACGTAACCCAGAAATGCATTGTAGGTCCTTAGGGACTTGCAACAAAATCATCCCCCACGCTTCTTTCAGAGGAGCAAAACAATTCAATCTGTGGGGAGTCGGGTGATGGCAGGGAGTAGTTTGGTGTGGCTTAACTGTGACAGAAATGGTTTCCATATGCATATCCACATGCATTTGGAAATTCTGATCCATATTGTATGTCGGAAGCCCTCTCTAACTGTTCTATCGTTGCCTCATGACACTGCCCTTATTTGTGTAGACTCCAATGAGTTAAGTCAGCCTCAATGATTGATTGAAGCGCTGTCTCAGGGAACAACAGAGGCATCGATGGGCCACACGCTTAGTCATCTCCCAGCACAGTTGGGCTTTTAATTGCGCAATTAATGACTCAACATTGCTTACTATGGAGCTCCTGGAATCAACGGGAGCTTTGTCACGGAATCAACTCCAACACTAGGGAACTCCTACTCTCACTCCCTCTTAAAAGTGCCAACAGTCGGACTTACGTCCATCGTAGCCCAGTCAGGGAAGGAAGTGGTGTTTCGTGAGGGCATTGTTGTGTCGGTGGGTGAGATTTACTTTAAATGTATCAGCGCCCATTGAAAAACGCAAAGGGCAGGAGAGTTATTTTCATCAAAACAGGGATGTATGAACTTGGTGTTCGCTCTATAACTTTGTACAGTTAGACTACCGGGTTTGTTTCTTTGTTGCTTTGTAAAGCAGGATACATTTGCCATTGATATGCCTCAACTGGTTGTTTGGAAAAGGCGTTCAATAGCCTTAATGGCACTAGGGGTCAGGAGTGTGACGGTTGAAGATGCCTATCGATGAGTGTGACGGTTGAAGATGCCTATCGATGAGTGTGACGGTTGAAGCTGCCTATCGATGAGTGTGAAGGTTGAAGCTGCCTATCGATGAGTGTGAAGGTTGAAGCTGCCTATCGATGAGTGTGACGGTTGAAGCTGCCTATCGATGAGTGTGAAGGTTGAAGCTGCCTATTGATGAGTGTGACGGTTGCAGCTGTCTATCGATGAGTGTGAAGGTTGAAGATGCCTAATGATGAGTGTGATGGTTGAAGCTGCCTATTGATGAGTGTGATGGTTGAAGCTGCCTATTGATGAGTGTGATGGTTGAAGCTGCCTATTGATGAGTGTGATGGTTGAAGCTGCCTATTGATGAGTGACCGTTGAAGCTGCCTATTGATGAGTGACCGTTGAAGCTGCCTGTTGATGAGTGTGATGGTTGAAGCTGCCTATTGATGAGTGTGACGGTTGAAGCTGCCTATTGATGAGTGTGATGGTTGAAGCTGCCTATTGATGAGTGACCGTTGAAGCTGCCTATTGATGAGTGATCGTTGCAGCTGCCTATTGATGAGTGATCGTTGCAGCTGCCTATTGATGAGTGTGACGGTTAAAGCTGCCTATTGATGAGTGTGACGATTGAAGCTGCCTATTGATGAGTGATCGTTGCAGCTGCCTATTGATGAGTGATCGTTGCAGCTGCCTATTGATGAGTGTGATGGTTGAAGCTGCCTATTGATGAGTGTGACGGTTGAAGCTGCCTATTGATGAGTGTGATGGTTGAAGCTGCCTATTGATGAGTGATCGTTGCAGCTGCCTATTGATGAGTGACGGTTAAAGCTGCCTATTGATGAGTGTGACGGTTAAAGCTGCCTATTGATGAGTGTGACGGTTGAAGCTGCCTATCGATGAGTGTGAAGGTTGAAGCTGCCTATTGATGAGTGTGAAGGTTGAAGCTGCCTATTGATGAGTGTGACGGTTGAAGCTGCCTATTGATGAGTGTGACGGTTGAAGCTGCCTATTGATGAGTGACCGTTGAAGCTGCCTATTGATGAGTGACCGTTGAAGCTGCCTATTGATGAGTGTGACGGTTGAAGCTGCCTATTGATGAGTGTGACGGTTGCAGCTGCCTATTGATGAGTGTGAAGGTTGAAGCTGCCTATTGATGAGTGTGACCGTTGCAGCTGTCTATTGATGAGTGTGGCCGTTGCAGCTGCTTATTGATGAGTGTGACGGTTGTAGCTGCCTTTCGATAAGTGCATGAATCTATAGGGTTGCTGCCTAAGTATGCTATGAATTTCAAGAACGTGCAGCTTTTGCAAGGCCTTTCAAACGGTATGTTTTGTTCAGACGTTTTGGAAAAGTTTCTATCCCTTTTTTGGTGTGACAATATAATCAGAAGCCTAGTTGTTCATTTTTAGGAGAGGGGGTTTGGTGAATGCTGCCGATAAAAGCCAAACAGCAAAATTCCCATTAGAGAAACCTGTAACGGCTTTCTTCCTGGGAAGGAGAGGCGGACCAAAATGCAGCGTGGTTAGAGTTCATGTTCTTTAATAAGAGACACTTAACATGAACTAACTACAAAACAATAAATGTGAAACCCGAACACAGTCATATCTGGTGCATAGACACAAAGACAAGAAACAATCACCCACAAAACCCAACACAAAACAGGCTACCTAAATATGGTTCCCAATCAGAGACAATGACTAACACCTGCCTCTGATTGAGAACCATATCAGGCCAAACATAGAAATAGACAAACCAGACACACAACATAGAATGCCCACCCAGCTCACGTCCTGACCAACACTAAAACAAGGAAAACACAAAAGATCTATGGTCAGAACGTGACAAAACCACAATACTCATCAGCTCATGTTCTTACAGAAGGGATTCCTCTCACACCCAACACTGTCTTTGAAGTGCCAGATCTGGTCTCAGTTACAGAGGATCTATGTTATGTGTCGCCTGCTCCTCCTTAACCCATTGTTGTGGCCCTGGTAAGGTTTCGGTTCATTATAGAAAAATGATGCCCAGACTGAGTTTTTGTGCCCCCAGTAGAGTTGTTGATAACCATCATTGAATACGGTCGACTTGACCACATTGAAACCATTATAACTAGACGCTCGGATGTAATACTTTTTTGGAGTGATGAGTAAGTGTTGGTTTAGTAAGTATTGGTTTAGTAAATATTGGTTTAGGACTATTGATTCAGTAAGTATTGGTTTAGTAAGTATTAGTTTAGGAGTATTCGTTTAGTAAGTATTGGTTCAGGAATATTGGTTTAGTAAGTATTAGTTTAGGAGTATTGGTTTAGGAGTATTGGTTTAGGAGTATTGGTTTAGGACTATTGATTCAGTAAGTATTGGTTTAGTAAGTATTAGTTTAGGAGTATTCGTTTAGTAAGTATTGGTTTAGGAATATTGGTTTAGTAAGTATTGGTTTAGGAGTATTGGTTTAGGAGTATTGGTTTAGGAGTATTGGTTTAGTAAGTATTGGTTTAGTAAGTATTGGTTTAGTAGTATCAAATGTACTTTATGAGTATTTAGCGAGTGAGAGGGCAAGTAAGTGAGCGTTCTTGTTAGTAGTTTGGCGACTGAGGGAGTAGGGAAGGGAGTGTTTACGATGGGTAATTTGAGATGGTTTGGAGGCGAGGGGACTTTCAACCACACCAGAGTACTACGTCAGAGATGATATGTTTTTTGGAGGGAAAGCAGGCGGGCCTGATGAAGTGTGGTTTTGGTGGTGAAAAACCCTCCGACTGTATGGCTATGATGGTGACGTGTTGCCATGGCTATAGCCATGCGGGTGGATATAGTCAAGAAGACTGGCTTCGAGCCTTAGGCCTTAAATGTCCTATCCCTTTGTTATAGAATTATAACACATGTTTTTTAATTCATTGCTTTTCAAAAAAGTTTTCTCATTGATGTATGTGTATGTACACTCTGGGAGTTGGAGGGGGGGGGACATTAAATCAATAGGGGTAAGGCAGGGATGGAAAGGAGTAGAAGCCTTGATTACTTGCAGATTTACACTCGTAAGCTCTTAGTGGCCAGCTTCTCTGGGAAGTGTCAGCAAAGTCAGAAGATGTTTTTCAACCTGAAACATTATGAAAGATCATTTCGGGGCTTAAACACTTTGGATAAGTGTGGTAATGGAGTGAATTAGAGTTACTTAGAGTTAATAAACCAGGCTAGAAAACAAATTCCTGTAAAAGACAGATAGTAGCGAATGGCTGATCAGTTTTATTTGATCAGGAGCTGTGCTACATTATTGATGCTGTTTAAATTACGCTGCCGTAACACCTCAAGCCTCCCACTGTTGCAGTTACGTGAGGTAATTACTCACATCCAAAGAACACTTTGTCACAGAAAGGGAATCTTTTATGACTGGACTTTGTGTGTGATGGGATTGAAGGTGGACATAAGAAGGAGATGAAGAGAGTCCTGCTGTTAAATGAAACAGGCTTGGTGGAAGAAAGTCCTTCTGACAAGGCCGCCAGTACATTATGTTTGGTTTCAAACTACGTGAGATGTTGATGTTCCTAAAGTTCACATCAGCCGTGACGTTCACAGCTGAACGTTCTCCCTCCCACACAGAGACATGACTGCCTGGCAGACCACTGCAGTGATACACAGGGTTATAGAGGTCATTCAGGGGAGGGTTCGGGAGAGTAGGTGGGTGGTTGTGGGATACATTATGTCTTCTCACTTTTAGGCCTTTTTAGTGATAGTATATATTATTTATAAGAAGACCTGAAGCATTGCACATTTAGATGAATCCTGACCTGAATATTAACAGGTTTGAAACAGCTAGACAACCACTTTCACTCCGGTATCACAAAGTTGTTTCTGATCTTCTGATCTGTTTCTGATCTTGTTCTAGATGTTTTAGTTTGTTCACACTATGGTTACTAAAACCCGACCACCACAAATTGGTCCCCTTCTGTACATTGCATATAATGTACACAATGAATATAATGCACAGTAGGAGTTCACAGACCCTTTCCTCATGGGCCCCAGGCTAGGCACACATGGGGAGGAGATGGGCTCGTTTATTTTGAGGAGATCTTTCCTCGTGGGCCCCAGGCTAGGCACACATGGGGAGGAGATGGGCTCGTTTATTTTGAGGAGATCTTTCCTCGTGGGCCCCAGGCTAGGCACACATGGGGAGGAGATGGGCTCGTTTATTTTGAGGAGATCTTTCCTCGTGGGCCCCAGGCTAGGCACACATGGGGAGGAGATGGGCTCGTTTATTTTGAGGAGATCTTTCCTCGTGGGCCCCAGGCTAGGCACACATGGGGAGGAGATGGGCTCGTTTATTTTGAGGAGATCTTTCCTCATGCCATTAAACCCCAGTGGTGCGTGATGATGGGCAAGGTCCCTGGTAGCCCTTGGCTGGCCCTTATACCCGCAGGGCGTGGCAGACCCACCCATCTGCCAAGACCGCCCTCCCACCACCTTCCCAGTACACACAACCTACACATCGATGTGTACGTTCAACAGTGGTAACCATGGACAACCGGGCCCTGTGATCGTCAACAGCGCACACAATTCCCTCCACGGTCAGTCATGTGACCAATATGTCCCAATCAAAGCGGTTGCTGGTCTCACTTAAAGGCCAAAGGGTGAAACGCATAATTGGATATAATAGACTAGATCCTTGTAGTCGAGCCATACAAGTGACTAGCTGATGCAGATGATGTCTGGTTAACCACAAACTTTACTCTTATCCTCTCCTAATAGATGCAAGCCATATACTGTAGAACTGCATGCAGATGCCTGGGGTTGAATTTCTACCACGTAGCATTTAAGCTCTCCTGTAAGCAATGCTCCCTGTTCTGGTATTGCATTACACATTGGATCTGGCACCCACTTTCTCCCCTTTAACTACAAGGTTGGACTTCAAATGAAAAACACACAGCATTTGGGGCGTAATTTAACACGAGAAGCGATCCAGAGATCACGTGCCGGTCCCCGCAGTGGCCCCCATTTCTCTCCCTTTGTAATCGATAGTTGTTCTGTATCGTCTTTCAGCGACAGTGGCTTTTTTCCTCGCTGAACGGCCAAACTTTCTCTCTCCGGGCTTGACAAAGCTTCATATTACTCTGTCTCTCTAGCTAGTGTCAGATCCTGGGCTGAGTGGAGCAGTGAGGAGGAGAGCCACGTGGGCTGTGAAACAGACCAAGTCACTAACAGGCCCCAAGAGTACATGTGTGACAGTATGTTGCCTTTTCTCGGTGGCGTAGATGCTGTCATTAGTCTACGGTGCAAATGATAGGGTAGAGAGAGGGGACTCGACGCTCGCCTTTGCGGTTCCTGTGATCTGCGATATGTGAATATGGGAGGTTGGTGGTGGGTGGTGTGGGTGCGGGATTAGGAGCAGCTGAAACAAATGCCTGCTGTTTGAGTCACGCTGCTCAATCACTGCAGAGGTAGCACAGATCTAGGATCAGCTAAGGCTCCCGAATTCAAGCGTTAACAATTAAAGATGCACTATGTAGAAATCGCTCCTCCGTTTCCTGGTTGCTAAAATTCTAATAATTGGCCTAATTTCAGTTTGTGACTAAACAAGCAAGTCTAGTGTAGAGAATCATTGTGCCATCTAATCCGCTGTGAAATATATATTTCCATTACCAAAAATATTGTATTTTCAGCTGTTTGAAGCTGGTGTACAAAACCCCAAGTAAAAGAGGTAAAAAAATGTAAGTTAAGAACGGGAAGCCTAGAAATAGCGCACATAGAACAGATCTACCGCTTCTTAGACATGCTTTCAATGAGAATGACAGATCTATCCCACTAATTTCTATGTACATTTGGTCGGGTCGCCCATACGTAAAACGTACTCACGCATGACTGTAAGTCACTTTGGATAAAAGCATCTGCTTAATGGCAAATATTATTATTATTATTATACTGTATATTATATTGCAGCTTTAAACTCAGCCTTTTGCGAGGAGCCTAATGTACCCTTTTCAGTCATTTGTCTCTCTGAAGACAGAGTGGAGTATCCTATACGTACAGATCATTGAGGGAAGATTCTGCTTACGTGAGAGAGAAATATTTAGGCTACTCCTTGTATGGTGTGATACATGAAGATAAGCTCAGTGGCTTTCAGCAAGGAGGCAATATAACGCTCACCTACAGTTATTCCTCACGTTCGAAAAGACACAGAGGTCATGGAGTGGAAAATTAATTCCTGCAAAATAAATATAGTAGCGAATGGTTGATCAGTTTTATTTGATCAGGAGCTGTGCTACATTATTGATGCTGTTTGAGTTACGCTGCCGTGACACCTCAAGCCTCCCACTGTTGCAGTAACGTGAGGTAATTACTCACATCCAAAGAAGCTCCGGCTCTGGACGTAAAAATACAAGAAGAGGCAACCCTAAAAGATGGAGGTTGCTAAAATCCTGGTTGCTAAAATTCTAATAATTGGCCAAATTTCTGTTTATGTGACTAAACAAGCAAGTCTTGTGTAGAGAATCATTGTACCATCTAAACTGCTGTGAAATATATTTCCCATAACCAAAACTGTAGTATTTTCAGCTGTTTGAAGCTGGTGCACAAAACCCCAAATAAAAGAGCCAGAAATTACAGTTAAGAACGGGAAGCATAGAAATTGCGCACATAGAACATATATTCCACATCTTATACTTGCTTTCAATGAGAATGACAGATCTATAACACACCTTTCTATGCGCTTTTGGTCAGGTCACCCTGACCAAATGCGCATTAATTCACGTTTCCTAGTAGCTTTTTATTTAGCCAAAAGAGTTAATGCAGTAAGGCAATTCATTCTATGTATACGCCTTCCAAGTGAACTCTGTTGATAACGGCTGTAGGTCATTATGCTTGTCACAGCTCTATCTGCCTCTAATGTCATTAGAAGAAGGATAAAATAACCAGCAATGCACCACAGACTACAGAGTGTTGCGGAACGCTAAACCACAATGTAATGAAACGTTTTATAGCGCTTTTTCTTCTTCTAGGTATTTGGAGGGGATATGAGAGAATGGTGAAGCGCCCCGGGCTTTAAACGACAGTCTAACGGTAGAACCAGCTGCTTTATGAAACCAATAGAGAAACCGATGGAGATTCATTAGGCCTGGTCCAAGCACTGAACCTCAACCATACATGGCACCGGTCAGATCCAGTTCCACGCACGGGCAACTGAGCCCACCCTTCTCACCGCTCGTAAAATACACAATTATTCTGTAATAAAGGCCTTTTTCAGGTCAGGAGAGAACTCGTTTTGGAATGCCTGGTGTGGGGAGAATGGGTTTGTGCTTTGCACCTAGTTAAAACCGGAGAGGGTTGGACTAAGCGAGGTGGTGCTTTTGAGGTTTTGGGGGTCTGAGGGGGATCCAATGACGGCCTTATAGGAGACCTGGGGAGACATAGGTATCCTTACAGTGTGTAATGTATTGAAATGTAGAGAGGAGAAGGGCTGTAACCTCTATCAGTGAAATAAGATGTGAGAGAGGAGAGGGTTGTAACCTCTATCAGTGAAGTGTGATGTGAGAGGAGAGAGGGCTGTAACCTCTATCAGTGAAATATGATGCGAGAGAGGAGAGGGTTGTAACCTCTATCAGTGAAGTCTGCTGTGAGAGGAGAGAGGGCTGTAACCTCTATCAGTGAAGTGTGATGTGAGAGGAGAGAGGGCTGTAACCTCTATCAGTGAAGTCTGCTGTGAGAGGAGAGAGGGCTGTAACCTCTATCAGTGAAGTCTGCTGTGAGAGGAGAGAGGGCTGTAACCTCTATCAGTGAAGTGTGATGTGAGAGGAGAGAGGGCTGTAACCTCTATCAGTGAAGTGTGATGTGAGAGGAGAGAGGGCTGTAACCTCTGTCAGTGAAATATGATGTGAGAGGAGAGAGGGCTGTAACCTCTATCAGTGAAGTGTGATGTGAGAGGAGAGAGGGCTGTAACCTCTATCAGTGAAGTCTGCTGTGAGAGGAGAGAGGGCTGTAACCTCTATCAGTGAAGTGTGATGTGAGAGGAGAGAGGGCTGTAACCTCTATCAGTGAAGTGTGATGTGAGAGGAGAGAGGGCTGTAACCTCTGTCAGTGAAATATGATGTGAGAGGAGAGAGGGCTGTAACCTCTATCAGTGAAGTGTGATGTGAGAGGAGAGAGGGCTGTAACCTCTATCAGTGAAGTCTGCTGTGAGAGGAGAGAGGGCTGTAACCTCTATCAGTGAAGTCTGCTGTGAGAGGAGAGAGGGCTGTAACCTCTATCAGTGAAGTGTGATGTGAGAGGAGAGAGGGCTGTAACCTCTATCAGTGAAGTCTGCTGTGAGAGGTGAAGTGGGCTGTAACCTCTATCAGTGAAATATGATGTGAGAGGAGAGAGGGCTGTAACCTCTATCAGTGAAGTGTAGTGTGAGAGGAGAGAGGGCTGTAACCTCTATCAGTGAAGTGTGATGTGAGAGGAG
Organism: Oncorhynchus clarkii lewisi; assembly: GCF_045791955.1. Classification (NCBI taxonomy): domain Eukaryota; kingdom Metazoa; phylum Chordata; class Actinopteri; order Salmoniformes; family Salmonidae; genus Oncorhynchus; species Oncorhynchus clarkii. The sequence goes on from NW_027261080.1 coordinate 79,496, forward strand.
AGCGGGCTGTAACCTCTATCAGTGAAGTCTGCTGTGAGTGGAGAGAGGGCTGTAACCTCTATCAGTGAAGTGTGATGTGAGAGGAGAGAGGGCTGTAAGCTCTATCAGTGAAGTCTGCTGTGAGTGGAGAGAGGGCTGTAACCTCTATCAGTGAAGTGTAGTGTGAGAGGAGAGAGGGCTGTAACCTCTATCAGTGAAGCATATGGTGAGAGGGAGAGAGGGCTGTAACCTCTATCAGTGAAGTGTGATGTGAGAGGAGAGAGGGCTGTAACCTCTATCAGTGAAGTGTTATGTGAGAGGAGAGAGGGCTGTAACCTCTATCAGTGAAGTGTGATGTGAGAGGAGAGAGGGCTGTAACCTCTATCAGTGAAGTGTGATGTGAGAGGAGAGAGGGCTGTAACCTCTATCAGTGAAGTGTGATGTGAGAGGAGAGAGGGCTGTAACCTCTATCAGTGAAGTGTGATGTGAGAGGAGAGAGGGCTGTAACCTCTATCAGTGAAGTGTGATGTGAGAGGAGAGCGGGCTGTAACCTCTATCAGTGAAGTGTGATGTGAGATGAGAGAGGGCTGTAACCTCTATCAGTGAAGTGTGATGTGAGAGGAGAGAGGGCTGTAACCTCTATCAGTGAAGTGTGATGTGAGAGGAGAGAGGGCGGTAACCTCTATCAGTGAAGTCTGCTGTGAGAGGAGAGAGGGCTGTAACCTCTATCAGTGAAGTGTAGTGTGAGAGGAGAGAGGGCTGTAACCTCTATCAGTGAAGCATATGGTGAGAGGGAGAGAGGGCTGTAACCTCTATCAGTGAAGTGTGATGTGAGAGGAGAGAGGGCTGTAACCTCTATCAGTGAAGTGTTATGTGAGAGGAGAGAGGGCTGTAACCTCTATCAGTGAAGTGTGATGTGAGAGGAGAGAGGGCTGTAACCTCTATCAGTGAAGTGTGATGTGAGAGGAGAGAGGGCTGTAACCTCTATCAGTGAAGTGTGATGTGAGAGGAGAGAGGGCTGTAACCTCTATCAGTGAAGTGTGATGTGAGAGGAGAGAGGGCTGTAACCTCTATCAGTGAAGTGTGATGTGAGAGGAGAGCGGGCTGTAACCTCTATCAGTGAAGTGTGATGTGAGATGAGAGAGGGCTGTAACCTCTATCAGTGAAGTGTGATGTGAGAGGAGAGAGGGCTGTAACCTCTATCAGTGAAGTGTGATGTGAGAGGAGAGAGGGCGGTAACCTCTATCAGTGAAGTCTGCTGTGAGAGGAGAGAGGGCTGTAATCTCTATCAGTGAAGTGTGATGTGAGAGGAGAGAGGGCTGTAACCTCTATCAGTGAAGTGTGATGTGAGAGGAGAGAGGTCTGTTATCTCTATCAGTGAAGTGTGATGTGAGAGGAGAGAGGGCTGTAACCTCTATCAGTGAAGTGTGATGTGAGAGGAGAGAGGGCTGTAACCTCTATCAGTGAAGCGTGATGTGAGAGGAGAGAGGGCTGTAACCTCTATCAGTAAGGTGTGATGTGAGAGGAGAGAGGGCTGTAACCTCTATCAGTGAAGTGTGATGTGAGAGGAGAGAGGGCTGTAACCTCTATCAGTGAAGTGTGATGTGAGAGGAGAGAGGGCTGTAACCTCTATCAGTGAAGTGTGATGTGAGAGGAGAGAGGGCTGTAACCTCTATCAGTGAAGTGTGATGTGTGTGTTTATGATCCCATCTTGCCCAGGTACAGAATATTGATATCATAGGCTCAGATAGAAAAGGGATCCCCTGCATGCACCCTTCATTATTGTAGTGATTTGGCAGTACTAATTTAATCTCAGTTCGACTGGAGAAATATACTACAGTAACCCAAGACCAGCACGGTTAGTAACCACAGATGAAATACACCAGCCAACGAACCCCAGAAAACAGTCATTCATGATCAAGCATTCTCTCCATTGTGTCTCCCAAACCCTGTTCAGCCCTATGGGATTTTGAATGGGTAGTAGCCACAGCAGCTTACATTTCACCCCCCTATTAAAAGTGATTTACAGTGTGTTATCCCATCTTTAGGGATGGAATAGTCTTTCTCCCTGTTCCTGTTTCCTCCAGATAAGCCCCTGGTAACTGTGGTAGGGGCCGGAGGGCCACAGCTGACACCATACACTAGATCACACAGATAGGTCAAGTAAAGAGGGTCATGAAGCCAAAGTAAAGCTGTCTGTTGTGAGATTCTGGATGCTATTTGGGGAGCGATGACAGTGGTTATTTTATGAAGGGAGGGGACAGTGATTATAGATGATGAAGGGAGGTTAACATTCACCAACACCAGAACTGGGATCCACCGTTATGATTCATCGTTCTTTGTTTGATGTGAGGAGGTTTGCCTGCATTGTGTCACCTGCCCAACGTTCCCTCTAAGCTTCCCGAGAGTTGCATGTGGCCAGCTGTGCACATTTGTTCATATTCTTTGCTAGTTAGTGAGTTACTAGCCCAGTTATTTCTAGTAAATAGCTTTTTTATGTCTTAAAGAGGCAGTGTTGTATTTTGAGACGGTCTTGAATAAGCTAAGTAGCCAATATGCAGAGGGTAGCATCATTTGTCTAATTCTCTGTAATAATGGTATGGGAATAATAATACCTTTTATTTTGTTAAGTGGTTTACTGCATCAAACAACACAACATTTTCATTCACCTCCCCTTCTGAATGATAGTGGATAAACAGGTTCATGTCAAGTCCTGTATGTTTTTTTACAAAAGTCTCATGGAATGTAGACCTACATTGAACACCACACATTGGCTGCTACTGTAGGCTGAATGATAGAACAGCTATTTCCATGTTAAAATTTTATGGGATGCATTTTCTCCATTGTTTTTGACGGTAGACCACTCTGATAGGCCTACATTATGGTCAAATAGCCACAGTAGCCTACTTGGCCACTGTTAAAACTAACTTAAAGCGAGTTCAGCCTCAGTGTTCACAGCAAACACTCGCGGAAGTTGCACAGAATTTTCGCCATGTTCAAGTTTACGCTCAGTAGACGTGAAATTTGCCCAGTGCAGAATTTTTTGGGGAGGCAGCATTGCATCTGCCCCATTCACAATTGTAATGTCCTCCTCCAAAATCATATCTAAGTTTTTCGGCTGATGGTATCACCAAACCCTATATTTTACAGAATGCATTCTGCTACAATGGGGAAACCTGCTCAGTGTGCAGTTCACTGATCTTCAACAGACTAACATAACTATCCATTAAGCGCTGCTCAGTACTGCACTCGTCATGGGTTCAGTGACATCAGCCACCACTTCCCCCTGGGTTAGCCCTAGTGATTCCCTGATCACTAGCCCTAGTGATTCCCTGATCACTAGCCCTAGTGATTCCCTGATCACTAGCCCTAGTGATTCCCTGATCACTAGCCCTAGTGATTCCCTGATCACTAGCCCTAGTGATTCCCTGATCACTAGCCCTAGTGATTCCCTGATCACTAGCCCTAGTGATTCACTGATCACTAGCCCTGATTGGAGGGATGCTTTAACCGCTACCGGTTTCCCTCAGATTGTCTCAGTCAAAACGGGCGGCGACGTTGTTCTCTCTCCCAGGCTACTGGGGATTGTAACGGTTTTCTAGGTGTGAAGGAGAGTCGGACCAAAATGCGGCGTGGCTATTGAGATTCATGTTTAATAAAACAACGTAAACACGAATCAATACAAAAACAATAAACGTACCGTGAAAACCAAAACAGCCTAAACTGGTGCAAACTAACACAAGACAGTTACAAGGACACTAAGGACAATCACCCACGAAACACTCAAAGAATATGGCTGCCTAAATATTGTTCCCAATCAGAGACAACGATAAACACCTGCCTCTGATTAAGAACCACTTCAGACAGCCATATACTTAACTAGAACACCCCACTAAGCTACAATCCCAATACCAACACACCACATACAAAAACCCATGCCACACCCTGGCCTGACCAAATAAATGAAGATAAACACAAAATACTTCGACCAGGGCGTGACAGGGATGTCATTCATTTCACCTCTTCTTGATATTCATGGTGGGCGGCTATGGGCGAGGTATTATCGTGATCCACGATGACAGTAGTCATTGCTTTTTTTCTATTTTATATGTCATGAACAGATTCAGCATCACAAACAGATACTGTATATCTCTGACGTCTTTGTTTTTCTGCACTGAATCTCCCTGAATTATACATTTCTACTGTTTGATAAGAACACAGGCAGTTGGTATTCAGAGGGTTGTTCTGTGTGTCTGCTTTTTGATAAGAAAATGTACAGCTTGAATAACAGCTCTGTTGTCCCGCTTTAAAAGAAATAGGCCACTTTTGGTTTCAGTTTAGTGTTATGTTGGAGTGTGAAGCCGTAAATGTTGATTTGGTGGCTTTTTAAACCAGCCAATAAAGACAATATTAGGGGAAACACTGTTTTATACAAAGCAGATGCCAGATGCCAGATTACAATGCATCTCTTCCTTTTTGATAAAAACAGACACAGTTAGTTATAACACTCAGCTGATCGGTTTTGGCACGAGGCGGCACTAACTCAACACACCAAGCAGGTGAGGCTGCGTTTCAACCAAATCAGCAAAGATGCTTTCTCCCAGGCTGGCTCACTACTCATCACCGTGGAAACCCAGAGTACATCCGTTACCTGGGGGAGCAGCCGACTGAGGCCAAATGATTTAATCTACACCCAGTCTCCTCTCCTGTTTTTTCTGCATCAACAGCACTTATTGACCGTGTTATCTGCAGGAAAGACAAAACAGCCACGTGACATCCCTGCCATCTCCATTCAGAGAGAGGAAGGGGTTGGTGGTTTGCCGGTAATGACATGACCTTTCCCACTTTCTCTCCCACTCTCTGCCTTTGTCAGAAGGTTTTCTGGAGGCTTCATGGTGTTTCTGGTCAATAACATTGATCATACCGTGCTGTGCTCACAGGGGAGTCGAGCTCAGAACAGGTTGATCTATTTCTGTTTCTGTGAAGTGTCCAATTCTTCTCTGATGCTTCTCTATCAGTGGTGCTATTAGTAGACCTAGCTGTGGGATTTTTCACAGTGCCTTGACAAAACTGTGAATCGCATGTCTTAACCAAATAATACATAGGCCCACTTGCAAACAAACTGTCATTTGTAAAAAAGTCCTTCATAAATACACAACAATGTCTTCTCTGATTACTGTATTATGTAATGTCTAGTTGCCCCCATGGCCCATTTCAAAGGGAGTATTGTACAGTTTTACTACTCTATATGATGTGTTTTATGGTTTTATAATGCTATATTCCCAGAGCGTTTAAAGCGGGCCTATATTTTTGGAACACCCATTGATAGTTTGACAAACTCGGTTAATATTAAACCCCCCTGTGGGGATATAGATTCAACATCCATTACGCTGAGTTCTGACGCCGTAATAATTTATTAGTCTCAGGCTCTTTAATCAATTGCACTTGGATGTGGTTTGGTGGCGTAATTTATGTTGTCGGGGCAACCACGTGCTTTGTTTAGAACTGTGTCTGAAAACATTACTAGCTGTCAAATCCTTTGTTCCTCCATCCTGGTTTCCTCATTCCTCTCAAAGCTCATTGGAGGCGGAGGTTCGAGGGCGGGACCTTTGATCCTCTCATCCAGTGAGCTTTGAGAGGAATGGAGGAAACAAGGATGGAGGAATCAAGGATTTGACGGCTAGTTGGGTTTTCTGACACAGCCTGTGTATGAGAACAAGAAAGTTTGGTTTGTGGTCGTGGCTCGACTGAGGCCCTGCTATGGCCGCCGCGATGCCGCTAATGTTGGAATGTTAGAAGTGGTCACAGCAAACACAAAGAGGATTTGATACAGGGCTGTATGGTCGATTACCGCAGCCTGCTGGGGAATTAAACGTGGTATGAGTGTGTCTGACCATAGAGTGCTGTACACGCTCAGTTGTGTTACTGTTGTTGATAACGACTGATTGACATGGATTGAATCAGGGGATTTTTGGAGCCAATCTGATTCACTCTATCTAAAAATACATCTACCTCCTCTCTTGAAATAGCAGTTTGATTTCTGATTACACATCAATTGCGGTAGAACAAAAAGCGAGTCCTTGAGAGGTTGAGACAAAACACTCCTTTGTTCTCTAGCTGTTCCCCTGGCTAAGCCCACAACACACAGATCCTCTATCAAGAGCTCCATTTGTCATCAGAAATGACACTTTCCCCCGTCTCAACCCTCCGACACAGACCTAGACCTAGAAGACTTCTCTCAAAAGACAGGCCAGATATCGTAAATCTGTATATTATATATAAAACATGGACCGCTCTCCTTTAATCCCCTCATCTTGGTGAGGAAATGGCATGTTACCGTACCATGCCTTCATGTCTCACAATGTGTAGAATGTGTTACTTTATAGTGGAACAAATGGCAGTCAGATGTGTGTTACATTACTGTTTGACTAATTCAAACCCTTTCAGATCATGATGTAGCGTAGGCTGTCCGTGCAGCGAGGGAAAAGGGATGTGATCCCTTGGCAAAGGACAGTGGACACAGCTGGGTCCAGGGAAGAGACTGCCAAGTGGTGATTCCACTCTATTCCACTCTGTGCAGGGGCCCCTCTAGTGCCCAGGAGAGGAGAAAAGAGGGGGAATACTGTTGTCATGGAAGCACTTCAGAAAATGATGAATTGAATCAAGCTGCCCTCTCTCCATTTCCCCTGCTCCTGACTCGCAGGGTTTTATTTTGTGCTGTGTGTGTGGAGTGTGTGTGTGCCATGTGTGTGTTTGTTTTGTGTGTGTGTGGGTGGGTGTGCTGGCTCGCTGTGTGTCTGCCTGTGTGTAAGTCTGCTTGTGTGTGTACGCACTTGTGTGTTTGTGTCTTGTCTGTTTTGTAACCATTGGTCATTGCTGGACACTGGACAGACACGATATAGGCATGAAGACATACAGTCTGGCTGTTACTCTGAGCTATTTCTATCAGCCACTGTCTCAGTTAGTCTCAGTTAGTTGGCCTCAATACTTCAAAGCCTCCAGACTGATTCAAAGGGGGTTTTCCATAATGTCGTTACTGCAGGTGCCAGTTTTATAGGTCACTGTGCCACCAGCTTTCCATAAGTGGGCCAACGGGGATGGATGGATGGTGGGGAGGATAGAGAGAGGAGGAGGAGGGAGAGTAGGAGGAGAAAGGAGAAGAGGAGGGAGAGTAGGAGGAGGAGGAGGGAGAGGAGGAGGAGGGCTGGCACCTGGAGCCAGAGAGAACTACTACAGCACTACTGTATTATGGTGGTTGAAGAAATAGTAGTAGTATTGGTAGTAGTGTTGATAGTAGTGGTGATAGTAGTAGTAGTAGTTGTAGTAGTAGTGGTAGTATTGGTGATGGTAGTCGTAGTAGTAGTAGTAGTAGTAGTAGTATTTTTGTTAGTTGTAGTGGTGGTAGTAGTAGTAGTAGTTGTGGTAGTAGTAATAGTAGTAGTTGTGGTAGTAGTAGTAATAGTATTTATAGTAGTATTGGTAGTTGTAGTAGTAGTAGTAGTGGTAGTATTGGTAGTTGTAGCAGTAGTAGCTGGTAGTAGTAGTAGCTGGCAGCAGTAGTAGTAGTAGTAGTAGTAGTAGTTGGGGTAGTAGTAGTAGTTGTGGTAGTAGTAGTAGTTGTGGTAGTAGTAGTAGTAGTAGTATTGGTAGTTGTAGTAGTGTTGGTAGTTGTAGTAGTGTTGGTAGTAGTAGTAGCAGTAGTAGTAGCAGTAGTAGTAGCAGTAGCTGGTAGTAGTAGTAGTGGTAGCAGTAGCTGGTAGTAGTAGTAGTATTAGCTGGTAGTAGTAGTGGTAGTGGTAGTGGTAGTAGTAGTCATTGTGGTAGTAGTAGTATTTGTGGTAGTAGTAGTAGTTTTGGTCGTGGTTGTAGTAGTAGTAGCTGGTAGTAGTAATTCTAGTTGCAGTAGTTGTGTAGTAGTAGCAGTAGTAGCAGTAATAGTAGTAGTACTAGTAGTAGTAGGGGTGGTAGTAATACTAGTAGTTGTTGAGGTAGTAGCAGTAGTAGTTGTGTAGTAGTAGCAGTAGTAGCAGTAGTACTGGTAGTAGTACTACTACTAGTAGTACTAGTAGTAGTAGTAGTTGTTGTGGTAGTAGCAGTAGTAGCAGTAGTAGCAGTAGCTGGATGTGCTAGATGGTAGTTGATAGTAATAGTGATTAGCTAGAGTTCTGGTAGTCATAGTGCTGGGTATCTAGCAGTAGCAATATTAGTGTCATCATGAAAATGGTGAAATCTTTCCCAGTAGATGGGACAATAGCAGGAGAAGCAGCAATAGGATGAGGTATCCTGACAGTGATTTATATGCTGAGCCCGTGGATGGGGAAACTGCAGTGTCAGTTTTTAATCAAGCCTCTTGTTTATTACAGGAAACAATCCTAATTAGCCAGCCAGAAACACATACTGTAATTAACTGTCCAGACTATATGAGAGCCACTCTGAGATGCTTAATTGGATCGAAACACTTCAGATTCCGCCTCATTGTTCTGTTTGTGAATTATTCCCTCCATGTCATAGTGGGGGTACTACTCCTAGTAGGGTGAAGTTGACCCCTAGACGCTGATCTTTTTAACATTTTTCCTGCTGGTGGTTAAGGTTGGATTGGGGGAGGGGAAGGTCATCCTAGATCTGTACCTACAGTAAGGGTAACTTCCCCCCGGAGCATACTAGTGAACAAGAGGTTGTATTGAGGTTGTTTGGTGGCTGGATTCCATGGGTGGGTTCTGGGTTGGATCTATGGTGTTAAAGTTGGCAGGAGACTGCGGTGCCTCGATGGGTGGCCATTTAAATTCAATTTGATCTGGATTTGAGTGGAGCCAAGTATTCCAGAAACCCCATAAAACTCACAGCAAACTGCCCATTTAGACGTTTCTCTAAACATAGAGGACAGGTCTAATACAGAGGCCCTGATATTTATAGGGTGAGGAGTCCTCTTAAGTAGATCCACATTAAGTGCACTTCTCTAGAGGCAAGTGGGGGGTTACAGCTCTCGTTGAGTTGAGTATGAGCACCCTAGTGCTTTTATGATCCGTTAGACTGTCTAGGGGAGGGGATGGGGGCAGTTACTGGTGGTCTTTGGGGTGTTGGAGGGGTGCAGAGTGAGAGTAGGCTGTCAGCTCACTTCAACCTGCTCTCCTTCAGACATCAGGATATTCATGACTTTTTAAAGTGTAATATGCCTCGTGGAGTGTTACACTATGTTTTAACACTCCTTACACTTGAGGAAATACTTAACAATGGATATCCCCACTGAAAGCTGTTCCTTTAGTTTTTGATGTGGAGGAGAGAGGAGGAGTTTGGTTAAGATAAAATATCCCATATTATATTAGGTCAGGGCCTGTAGTCTCAAAGTAGGAGTTCTGATCTAGGATCAGGTTTGCCTATTAGAAAATGATGAATAGGATGACATGGACAGGGACACCTGATCCTAGATCACCAATCCTAATTTGATATGCTTTAAGAATATGGGCCCTGACACCGTCTTTGCGTTTTTAAAGGGCACAATCAGCAGTTGAAACAATAACAAAGCATTCTCCAAGAACCAGCCTGTTTTGGTATAAAGCTGAGGGATGGGGCTGGAGAAATATAACCACTCTCAAATTCATAGACAGAGCTAAGGACTGACCATATATGATATAACAATTATAGTTTGAACCAATAATAAGAAGAGCCCAGCTGGGCTAATTAAAATACAGTAAATCAGCTTTGTGGAGGAACAACTACCAGTTTACCTTTCTCAGGCATAAACTTTATTAAGACATTTTGGTTTAGGGGAAAGTGCAAATGATGTCATGAAGTCTAAGTGCCGTCACTGCTCTGAGTAACTTTCTCACCATTCAGAATATTTACAGATGCACTTATTGACTGTTTATCAAGGTAACTTTCCCACCGTTCTAAAAATACATACTAGTCTATGTAAGCAGAGGACAGCACTGGGCAGACAGACAGACAGACAGACAGACAGAGACAGACAGACAGGATTTGCAGGATTCTATGCTATTAGAATGGAAACCACAGGCAGTCTCTCAGCGACCTCAGATAACCCTGCCTGTCTCCCCTGCCATCAACAGCACAGCATCCATCATTCAAACTAGTGGAGAGAGTCTCATACAGAGAGCTGGAGTGGTGGTGGTTAGGGTCCAACAGGCTTTTCAGACAGCTGCCATTTCTAACGGCACACATGGAATGAGACAGAACTATGGACTGACCATACACAGTTGAAGTCAGAAGTTTACATACAAATATATTTAAACTCAGTTTTTCACAATTCCTGACATTTAATCCTTGTAAAAATTCCCTGTTTTAGGTCAACTAGGATTATCAATTTATTTTAAGAATGTGAAATATCAGAATAGTAGAGAGAATTATTTATTTCAGCGTTTATTTCTTTCATCACATTCCCAGTGGGTCAGAAGTTTACAGACAATCAATTAATATTTGGTAGGATTGCCTTTACATTTTTTAACTTGGGTCAAACGTTTTGGGTAGCCTTCCACAAACTTCCCACAATAAGTTGGTCAGGTTTGTAGGCCTCCTTGCTCGCACAGGCTTTTTCAGTTCTGCCCACACATTTTCTACGGGATTGAGGTCAGGGCTTTGTGATGACCACTCCAATACCTTTACTTTATTGTCCTTAAGCCATTTTGCCACAACTTTGGAAGTATGCTTGGGTTCATTGTCCATTTGGAAGACGCATTTGAGACCAAGCTTTAACTTCCTGACTTGGCGGAGTGGTTGAAAAATTACTTTTAATGACTCCAACCCAAGTGTACGTAAACTTCCGACTCCAACTGTATGATATCAACATTATAGTTTGAACCATGTTTTGAGGCTTTAGTGTTTGTTTATATTTACTTTAATTACAAAAAATGGCGTAAAGCAAGCTTATATTTTGGGTTCTGATGGGCTATGACAGTTAATCTAAGCTCTTTAAAAAAACTAAAATGAAGCATTTTAAAAAATCAATGCGTATACCATTAATTTATTCGACCAAAAATGAATATAGCAACTGCAGATTGGACAATCAAATGAATCCCGGGTTCTATAGGGTGTGAAGTTCTGCTCCCTAGTCCTTCATCCCAGTGCTGTATTCCACTGTGTATTCTATCTGGTTTTGCCTTTAGAGAACATATCCCAGGGGCATTACATTATTAGCTATTGATTTCCTGTCCCCTCTTCTTCGTGTGGCTGAGGACTCCTCAGGACTGTTTATAGACATCATCAGTCACCGAGCGGACAAGAGGGAGGGTCCCGGACCCCTTTTAGCTGAGGTGGCACGGAGGACATGGCATTAGCCTATCATCCGGTCCCATTTGGTTGGATGCAGCTGGCTAACGTAGCTGATCAATCAGGCTCTGTGGTGAAGATAATGGCAGCGGGATTGATCTGCTGAAATATAAATGATGGACCCTCACTCTCACTTGTTGTCTTCACCAGATCAGACCTCCTACCAAAAATGTAACACTGGGAAAGTCACAAAACAGCCACTCTACACTGCTTTTGTTAGGCCTGTAGCAAGGAAATTAACATGACACTCCCAAATGATAACTAAAACAAGTCTATTTTAGGACCACTTCAACACTCTACGTCTACAAGCATCTTGAGAGGTAGAAACATTTTGTTCATGTCCAATTGTCATTTGAAAAGTGAAAGAATATTCAAAGACTGTGTCATAGTTTCATGCACTGTACTGTTTAATGGTCACGTACACCGGATAGTTGTACGGCGCCCCTGGAGCAAATTAGGGTTAAGTGCCTTGCTCAAGGGCACATCGACAGATTTCCACCTTGTCGGCACGGGCACAACGCTCTAACTGCTAGGCTACCTGCCGCCCTGGCAGGTGCCCTGTGCAGAGTCCTTGGCCCTGGCTGTGCTGTGGCCTTGCTGCTAATCAGGAAACATGTTTTACGGGACATGAAAGGAGCCCCCTCTGACAAAGAGGAGACGTCCACTTCCTGGCGCCTTCCTCCAGCAGTGCTTCCTTTGAAGCAAAAAGCCATCCGGAAATACATATTTTCCTCCGGATTGGTTGTTGGAGATGGCAGCTTTAAAGCCCCTGTAATGGGTTGTAGTAGTGGGGAGGGACGTGGACATAGAGGGATAATGAATGTTAATCACCACTGCATCCAGTACTAAGATGTTAGTGAGAACAGCTGGGCGGCAGTGATACTGATGAATAATGTGTTGTGGAGTCGTCTTTTGATCATACACATTAACATTATTGATATCATGGCTGTGACGATGATGTGAACGATCTGGAGGATGTGAGATACACACAGAGTTGTACACAGTGTCCTGTGACACAGAAGGAGTTGTGTGTGTGTGTGTGCGCGTCAGTTGAAGACAACTCAGAATTCAGAGTCAAGTCTTTTGTCTCGTTAGTTCTCCAAAATCCAAAGGCCGTTAGAAATTGCAGTTGTCTGATGAAAAGCCTGTTGGACCCTTACCACCACCACTCTAGCTCTCTGTATGAGACTCTCTCAACTAGACAGGCATGGTTATCTGAGGTCGCTGAGAGACTGCTGTGGTTTCCAGAACGGTGGGAAAGCCTGCAAATCCTGTCCTCTGCTTACATAGCCTAGTATGTATCTTTTTACCCCCTTTTCTCCCCAACTTCGTCTTGTCTCATCGGACTCGGGAGGGCCGAAGGTCGAGAGCCATGCATCCTCCGAAACACAACCCATCCAAGTCGCACTGCTTGAAACACATCTAACCCGGAAGCCAGCCGGGTTAGAAATGCATGCTAGGGGCCTCCTGGGTGGCACAGTGGTCTAAGGCACTGCATCACTAGCTGTGTAGTGCCTTAGACCACTGCACCACTTTTCATGTATCTTTTAGAACAGTGGGAAAGTTACCTTGATAAACAGTCAATAAGTGCATCTGTAAATATTCTGGATGGTGAGAAAGTTACTCAGAGCAGTGACGGCACTTAGACTTCATGACATCCTTTGCACTTTCCCCTAAACAAAAATGTCTTTAAAGTTTATGCCTGAGAAAGGTAAACTGGTAGTTGTTCCTCCACAAAGCTGATTTACTGTATTTTAATTAGCCCAACTGGGCTCTTCTTATTGAATCAGCAAAGTTAGCTAATTAGCCCACCCATTCAAGATGATGCTTGGATATACAGTCGAGTGGGACAATGCAGAACCTGGATGGCTATTTTCAGTCTACTGCATGGGAAAGATGTACACAGTACACCCTCATTCATTACCACATGTCAGGAAGGATGGAAATATAGATTAGGCTAGAATAATATAGGTTAGACTGTTACGCACGCCTCTATGAAGAGGGAACGCAACACCCTGCTACAACTCACTCTCCGTGAAGTGAAAGAGGTATGGACTGTAGGTGTGAGTAAGGATGACAAAAGGCAGAGAATTGTACCGTTTACAAGGAATTTATTCCGTCACACGGTAAATTTGGGGGAAAGGGGCAGGACGGAACCAAAACAAAAGAAAGTAAATATCAAAACCCCCTCTCCTACCTACCCACTACTTACCTTAACACCACCTGGTGCCCTAACCAGAATACAGGGGATGGTCCGCCCAGGTCTTTCCTAGTGTGCCTAGACAGTGAATATACTACGGGTATATGTATGCCCGCGGGCCTCTTGCCTAAGCACTTCCTAGGTGTCTTCCTTTTCCCCCCTGGGAACAAATTAAACCGAATACAAACTTCACAACAAAACCTGAGAAAACTCAGGACATTAAAGAAGCTCTGACAAAGCAACAAACACAGCACATACCAAAGCTGCTCCCAACAACAACTAACATACTACATACCAACTCTGTTAGCAACAACCAACATGATATAACCCTCAGCCATCAACCTCCTCTCTCAGCAATCATCTTCCAGCAATCATCTTCCGGCAATCATCTTCCAGCAATCATCTTCCAGCAATCATCTTCCAGCAATCATCTTCCAGCAATCATCTTCCAGCAATCATCTTCCAGCAATCATCTTCCAGCAATCACCTTTCAGCAATCACCTTTCAGCAATCACCTTTCAGCAATCATCTTTCAGCAATGAACTCCCACTGAGAACAACCAATACAGTATATAACCCTCAGCCATCAGCCTCCTCTCTCAGCAATGCTCTTTCTCTCAGTTATGATCTTTTTGCAATGAATCTCTCTCCTGAACAGAACCCTGGCTTTAATATAGCTTCAGAAGGAGTCTAATCCGATACAGATGTTACTTGACGAGGGGGCGGGGTAAGCTCCAATTAGCCATGGAGTCGACCAATCAGCTGCTTGGGGGATTTTAGGAAGCCATCCTGAAACACACACATAACAAACCACAACACAGAAACTGGGGACGTAACATAGACTAATATAGGTTAGACTAATATAGGTTAGACTAATATAGGTTAGACTAATGGTTTAAATATATAGACAATATAGTACATATCATTTGAATGACTGTTATTTAATTCCTGCAAGACTAGCTGAAATGTCAGCCTACAGCTAAAACACTGTCAAATGTGCAGTCCCCTGTCTTTCTCCCCACACATCAACTACACTATACTATCTTTTGATTAGCATCCAAGACCAGTTTATCATTTAACATTCCATCCTTTGAGAAGACAAACAACCATGTGTCGGAGTTGGCCGCCAACACACAAATTAATTTCACATTTCACACCAACCAGGAAACCAGAGAGAGAGGCTGGACTAATCTAATAATCTAAAAATAAACCCATCCAAGTGCTCTTGGCCCTCAGAAAGTGGCTGCGCCCCAAAGGGCACCCTATTCCCTATAATAATTAAAATATAATATTTTGACCAGGGCCAATAGGGCTCTGGTTAAAAGAAGTGAACTATATGTGAAATAGGGTGCCATTTGTGATGCATTAATAATTGTGTCAGTGTGCCTTTATGGATTTCTCTACTGAGTGTTTATACCAGTGTGGGTCAGACTGTGGGAAAGTGTTATGGCATGACTGGAGAGGGTATTGTTCTGCCCACGTCTTGTTGACGTGAGATGTTTAGACACACCCACGCCTGGCCACTTCCTGACTTGTGGGTTATTAGATATATAAACACCACCAGAGTTACAGTATGATGTATGATGTAAGGGGATGATGATAAGGAAAGGAAGACTGAGAGAGTACAGAAACATACAACATGGAGAAGAAGGGGCAGGCGGAGAGAGAGAGAGAGAGAGAGAGAGAGAGAGAGAGAGAGAAGAGAGAGAGGATTGCAACCTAGATAATACATTCAAGGAACCTAATATGCTAGCTGGAGAGTGACTATGCTAATGTTGCTATGCTAATGGTGAAGATATGTGGGCTTTGTGTAAAGGGGTCTCAGTATTCTGCTGAGTGGCCAGCCAAAATAGATGTCTGAGAAGTAGGTGGTACTCTGTGGCAGCCCCATCAATCAAAGGCCTCCATCTGCCCTCTTCTCTCTGCTGTGTGTGTTTGTGTGTGTGTTTGCGTGCGTATGTGTGCTTGCGTGTGTGTGTATGTTTTGCACGTGTGTGTGCGTGCGTGAGTTGATACCCCCCTCACCCCCACACATATGACGACTGTGTCGGACACATGCACACACCAAACCGCAGACCAGACAGTCAGTGAAGCAGTCTGGATCAGGGCTTTGCCAGACAAGTATTTTCCAGTAGGCTAGGCAACAATGGCCTCCCTCCCAACAGCCTCAGTCCAGTCTGTCTGTCAACCCGGGTGAAGAGACAACAGGGTTCTTCTTTAGCAAGCTGGGTCATTCACTTGGTTTAGCCTGTGCCTCTGTACTTGCCATTAAGACTTAGTGCTCGTGTTTGGAATACATATTCTGCTGCTTCAACTTTAAAATGCCACTGTGCCCGTGTTTTATGTGTGTGCCTATGCACAAGTCACAACTAGGAATAAGGAATGTCACACACACACACACATACATACAGATTTACCCCCCCCCCCCCCCCCCCCTACACACACACACACACAAAATTCCGCCCACCACGCACACTATCACCACCCTACCCCAGTCGAGTCCAGAGAGCTTTAATCAGATTATAGGTTGACCTCTGCCCTCTGGGCAACGTCCCTAAAACACTGAGGGTCTATAAACACTCTCTAATCCTGTTAGGATTGGTTTAACTCAGAGAGAGGTGAAATGGCCCCTGCGACTTGAGTTTGGGCCAGTCCACCAAGGCAGAAACAAAGGAGGAATCCATCAGTTAACTCAAGTAACTTCAAAGATCTATTGAATTAAAAGGGCTTTTGCCATTGAGGCCGAAGCATGCGTGTAGAGCTGAATGACATTTTAACTGTAGTGGATGGACAGACCTCTTTATTCAATGGATTGAAGAGGTGCATCTCTGCCATGTGTTTTATTGGAGACTGGATAGATGGTTGTTGTGGGGGTGTAGAATAGATAGATGGTTGTTGTGGGGGTGTAGAATAGATTGTTGTTGTGGGGGTGTACAATAGAGAGATGGTTGTTGTGGGGGTGTAGAATAGATTGTTGTTGTGGGGGTGTAGAATAGATTGTTGTTGTGGGGGTGTAGAGATGGTTGTTGTGGGGGTGTAGATAGATGGTTGTTGTGGGGGTGTAGAATAGATTGTTATTGTGGGGGTGTAAAATAGATGGTTGTTGTGGGGGTGTAGAATAGATAGAGAGATGGTTGTTGTGGGGGTGTAAAAGAGGTAGATGGTTGTTGTGGGGGTGTAGAATAGATTGTTGTTGTGGGGGTGTACAATAGAGAGATGGTTGTTGTGGGGGTGTAGAATAGATTGTTGTTGTGGGGGTGTAGAATAGATTGTTGTTGTGGGGGTGTAAAATAGAGAGATGGTTGTTGTGGGGGTGTAGAATAGATGGTTGTTGTGGGGGTGTAGAATAGATTGTTATTGTGGGGGTGTAAAATAGAGAGATGGTTGTTGTGGGGGTGTAGAATAGATTGTTGTTGTGGGGGTGTAAAATAGAGAGATGGTTGTTGTGGGGGTGTAAAAGAGGTAGATGGTTGTTGTGGGGTGTACAATAGATAGATGGTTCAGACAGGCTTTATCATCCGTTCAGTAGGGAGGCTGCTCATTTTAATGTGTAAAGCCATAGCTGTTTATTGCCCAATCCCTATATACACCGAGTATACAAAACATGATGAACACCAGCTTTTTCAATGACATAGACTGACCAGGTGAATCGAGGTGAAAGCTATGATCCCTTATTGATGTCACTTGTTAAATCCACTTCAATCAGTGTAGATGATGTGGAGGAGACAGGTTAAAGAAAGATTTTTAAGCCTGGAGACAATTGATTCATGGATTGTGAATGTGTGCCATTCAGAGGGTGAAATATTTAAGTGTCTTTGAACGGGGTATGGTAGTAGGTGCCAGGCGCACCGGTTTGTGTCAAGAACTGCAACACGGCTGGGTTTTTCACGCTCAACAGTTTCTTGTGTGTATCAAGAATGGTCCACCACCCAAAAGACATCCAGCCAACTTGACACAACTGTGGGAAGCATTGGAGTCAACATGGGCCAGCATCCCTGTGGAACGCTTTCAGCACCTTGTAAAGTCCATGCCCCCATGAATTGAGTCTGTTCTGAGGGCAAAACGGGGAGGGGTGCAACTCAATATTAGGAAGGTGTTCCTAATGTTTTGTCCACTCAGTGTACTCTCCCACTCAAGCACAAAGCCTGGGAAACAAATCTCATAGGGATGATAATGGTGTGGAGGTAGATTTTTATCAGCTGTTACATATGGAAGCTTCACTCATTAATGTGGGAAGCTCTTTATTACTTTACCAATACACACACACACACACACACACACACACACACACACACACACACACACACACACACACACACACACACACACACACACACACACACACACACACACACACACACACACACACACACACGCGCACAAACACAGAGATGGGAGTTATTTCCCTTTGGCTCTGTGATTAGCATAGTGTGAATAGGCTGTCTGTCCACCTCAGCTCTATCTATGTGGTTAATTAGCTGGCCTTGTTTGCCATAAGGGGAGGGAAATCTAATAGAGTTGGACAGATGGCGGTATTCTAAAGCTTGATGTTGGGACTTTGTGGCCAGGCTGGAATTAATATACCAGGCAGAAAGACAAACAGACAGACAGACAGACAGACAGACAGACAGACAGACAGACAGACAGAGAGCATAAGAAGGATCCTATAGCTGTTCAGCAAATCAGCAATCTGTTCGCTAGTTCACCACTCAACCTGTGTTGATTTACAGTTTGGTCCAATCAGAGTGCCGCGTGTGAGTTTCACTAGCTAATCTGTTGCAGGTTTTTTTGCAAGCGAGATGCTGTGGCTACTGCCTCTGTGGCTACTGCCTTTGTGGCTACTGCCACTGTGGCTACTGCCTCTGTGGCTACTGCCTCTGTGGCTACTACCTCTGCCTCTAATCCACGTAGACTCTGTGCCACAAAATGAGTGACAAAACATTACAAAACTTGGCCAGATAATTTTAAGTCCTCAGTCTCAAGTCAAAGTCGAGTCCCGAGTCTTGAAGCTCCAAGTCTAAGTCAAGCCTGAAGTTATTTTATTTTCTATCAAGTCGAGTCTCAAGTCATCAAATTTGTGCCTGGAGTCAGACTCGAGTCCAAGTCATGTGACTATATACCACAACTCTGCTCTGTACACATTGGGATTCATCAGTGGTCCATGTGCAGGACAATACACTCTGTAGACATTCAGGCTGGCCGGAGGACCAAATATTTACAGAAGGCTGGAGTGGAGTGTTTAGCAACGAGATATTGATGAATGTCCCCTGTTTGTTTTATGAGGACATAAAGAGGAACGTACACTAAAGGCTAATCCATCCCCAGATCTAAACACAGCAGGTGTGTCGGGGTCACTGGGGTTGATGCGTGTACTTGTGTGTTTGTGTGCATTTGTGAGCACACTTTCATATGTGTGCATGTGAGGGTAACCATATATGTGTGTGTGTATGTGTGGGTGTGTTTACTAACTAGATAGCAGAGTGTCTCCCCTCTCTCCAGTCTGGCTGGGTCAGCATGTTTACCTCGGTCTGGAGTCTTAACTTAATCACTACAGCCTTACACCTCGATCACACCGACAGCAGCATGACATTTTTGTACAGCAGAAGTACATTCATTTCCAATGGAACGCTGCGTTTTCCCTGCAGCATTGTGTTACAGAGGCAGTTGCAGTGCGTTCTGTGTTCTGTGTGGTGTATACTTCTGATTGATCAAATGTGTGCATCAAACTGCATGTGTAGACTTGACAGAAATAGTGGCAAAAGGTGAATGTTGACAGGTGTGGACCTGATCCTAGATCAGCACTCCTACTCTGAGATGCTTTGTGAATGTGGGTCCTTGTCTAATACACACTGCTGGCTCAGTCCACATCACAGCAATCAACACTGACACTAAATCCGAGCCTCTCTCAGTCTCACCACAGCTTTCTCCTTCAGTTCAGCAATCAAAACTTCCTCTAATTCATTCATAAGACAAATAATACCAGATTTGCTGATGAGTGATGATGTTCATTAGTATGTTATGAATGGCTGGCTAAACTGGTGTGGATGTTTCATTAGTGTACTATAAATCAAATGTTAATTACTGTACTATACATCAAATGGTTCATTAGTATACTATAGATCAAATGGTTCATTTCTCCCTCACCACTTTGTGTCTGTGCTGACCTCAGAGCTCAGTGCAGCCTGTCGTCGCGTGAGGCAGAGAGGGAGAATGCCTCAGTTTCCCAGGATTGTTTTGTCAATGGGAAAAACAAGCGTCAGTTTCTCAGGCTCTGCACTGCTGAGAGACGGACGGGGCTGGGAGGGAGGAAGACGGAATACGGCCAATTCCTAAGTATTCCCTGCTCCACATCATTTTATCTCATCACTCAGTTTGTACAGGATTCATCTCGGACCATACTAGTGTATCTTTACTACCTGTCATTCCACAGGTTAATTCATATTAATACCGTATTTGTTCTACCCTATATTTTTGTGCCAACGTTACTGTGTGTGTGTGTTTGGGTCTTGCATTAAGTAGTACACTAACAAGCTCCAGTGTAGCCACCCTTTAACCTCCCCTGAGTCTTGGTCCGTCTACGTCTCAATCCTCATCGGAGATAAATCATTAAAATATTTAAATCAGACCCCCTACTTCCCCCACTTCCGCTCTTCTCTCCCCATTTCTGCTGGCTGTAAGGGTCTGGACAGGTGCTATAGGGATCCGTCGCAAATGAGACCCTATTCCCTACATAGTGCACTACTTTTGAACAGAGACCCTGGTCATTTGGGATGCTGCCTAGATATTGAAGGGGGAGAGTGACAGTAGTGCTGACTGGCTGTGCTGATGGCTTCATTGTCCCTGTCTCTGAAGTGGGATAGAGTGGTCTCCCGGAGCGACTGACTTAGAGAGGGCTCTTTTGTATTCTACTGTCGTACGTGAGGAGGGGGGGGGCACTCTCTCTGCTCAATTTAAAATCCCCAAATATAAAAGGGGTGTTCTTTTAAAAAAATGTATCCTTTTTTTATTGAGTTAATTTTATGGAAGTGAGGATACAGGAGTGATGGGTTGTGGGTAAGTACAGAGGAGAGGAGGAGAGAAGGGGGTAGCCTAGATGGTGAATGGGTGTGATTAACAAAGGTACACAGAGTTCCAACCGTCTAAAACATTATGTGTGTGCAGCTGGAGGAGAGAGGGAGAGAAAGGGAGAAAATACAGACTAACCCACTGCCATGGGGATGAACTAACACATCAGAGCTCTCTCTCTCTCTCTCTCTCTCTCTCTGTCTCTCTCTCTCTCTCTACTGTTATGTCTCTCTGGATCTCTCGCTCTAGACATTTCACTCTCTCTCCCATCACTCTCCTTTCTCCACATCTTATCATGTCACTTTCCCTCATTCTCTCTCATCTCGCTTTCTCCTGCTGTCTTTCCTGACCCCTCTCTCTCTATTTCTCTCTCTCTATTTCTCTCTCTCTATTTCTCTCTCTCTATTTCTCTCTCTCTCTCTCTCTCTCTCTCTCTCTCTCTCTCTCTCTCTCTCTCTCTCTCTCTCTCTCTCTCTCTCTCTCTCTCTCTCTCTCTCTCTCTTTCTCTCTCTCTCATTCTAATTCATCTAGTCCTTGTGCTGGCACCGAGTCGTAATCTCCTCACAAAGGAAGTCCTGAGCTGCGCCCGGTCCAATCTCTTTTACTCAAACACAATGTTTGACTGGCGCTTGAGAAAAACGGAGCCCCCCAAGTCAAACAAACCGTGAGACAGAGAGGGTCGCCACTGGATCAAAATGAACCCAACATAATAAGTACACACATAGCAACTATGGTGAACAAGTGGTGGCCCTCTCCTCCATCACACTAATAGTCAGGACTCTACATATTAGACTACTGCAGTAAAGTGTCTTCTTAGGTTTATAGTGTCCCATTTTTAACATACGTCTTATCTAATCCCCAAAAACTGACTGTTAGTTTGTGTGTACTGACAGTAAACATTATGCCACATTTTTAATGCATTTAGCTTAGATGAAGCACTGTATACAAACACTTCTTTTACTCTCCAAATAAGACATGTATTTCACATCAGACACCACCACTATCTAAGGCTATCACTGATACAGCTAAAGGTTCCATGTGTGTCCCCAGAAGGCCAAATGGTTGTGATCTGTGGTATATAGACTGTGTTGATTGAGCCTTCTACAGTATGGTCTGTGGTAGATAGACTGTGTTGATTGAGCTAGCTGCAGTATGGTCTGTGGTAGATAGACTGTGTTGATTGAGCTAGCTACAGTATGGTCTGTGGTAGATAGACTGTGTTGATTGAGCTAGCTACAGTATGGTCTGTGGTATATAGACTGTGTTGATTGAGCTAGCTACAGTATGGTCTGTGGTAGATAGACTGTGTTGATTGGGCCTGCTACAGTATGGTCTGTGGTAGATAGACTGTGTTGATTGAGCCTTCTACAGTATGGTCTGTGGTAGATAGACTGTGTTGATTGGGCCTTCTACAGTATGGTCTGTGGTATATAGACTGTGTTGATTGAGCCTT
>NW_027261081.1:0-25000 GCF_045791955.1 Oncorhynchus clarkii lewisi
GCCTAGACTTTCCTTGGCGCAGGTCCTGGACCTGTAGCATAACGGAAGGAGGAAGGAGAGCCAAGTGTAAGTGAAGAGTCTACATGACAACCAGTTTAAGGGCAATTAGAGCAGCACGTTGGGTCTACGTCCCAAATGGAGCCCAATTCACGATTTAGTGCACGACAAATAGGGCTCTGGTGAAAAGTAGTGCACTATATAGGGAATAGGTTGCTGTTTGGGCAGCAAAACTCTGCTGTCTACTCTCCACTACGACCCAAGGTCACACAGACAGGAAACACGTCAGCGAGGGGGAGAGAGGGGAAAAGAGAGAAAAAGAGACAGACGGATGGCTAGTGGAATGGGGTGTTGCGCAAACTGTGAGTCAGGTTCTGTTTCTATCACTCTGCGAAAGCAGAATGAAGAACGTGTCTCCTAAAATGAGAGTTTACAGGTCTCCTCCACTGAGTTACAATAACACTGCTTTGTTTCCACTGTCCTGTCCTCTCTCTGACATCTTAGGACACGAGAGAGAGAGAGAGATGAGGTAAAAGAAAGAGCGATGAGACTCATGAGGTGAAAGCGAGAGAAAGCACAAAATATTTTTAAAAAGCCAAGAGAATAAGCTCAGAACCAAAGCGAGAGTGAGACATGAGATATATATGAATGAGACTCATGCGATACATGTGAAAGCGAGAGAAAGCACTGAAAGAAAAAAGCTACGAGAGCGAGTACTCAGAGCATATACAGTGCATTCAGAAAGTATTCAGACCCCTTGACTTTTTCCCCATTTTGGTACGTTACAGCCTCAATCTAAAATGGATTCAATAGATATTCCCCCCTCAATCTATGCACAATACCCCATAATGACAAAACAAACAGGTTTTTAGAAATGCTTGCCAAAAAAAATAAAAACAATGTACTGAAATATCACATTTACCTGTATTCAGACCCTTTACTAAGTACTTTGTTGAAGCACCTTTGGCAGCGATTACAGCCTCAAGTCTTCTTGGGTATGACGCTACAGGCTTGGCACACCTGTATTTGGGGAGTTTCTTCCATTCTTCTCTGCAGATCCTCTCCAGCTCTGTCAGGTTGGATGGGAAGCGTCGTTGCACAGCTATTTTCAGGTCTCTCCAGAGATGTTCGATCGGGTTGAAGTCAGGGCTCTGGCTGGGACACTCAGAGACATTCAGAGACTTGTCCCGAAGCCACTCCTGCGTTGTCATGGCTGTGTGCTTAGGGTCGTTGTCCTCTTGGAAAGTGAACCTTCACCCCAGACCGAGGTCCTGAGCCCTAATCTATGGATTTCACGACTGGGAATACAGATGGTCAAAGATACTAGGGATGCACGATATATCGGTGAACATATTGGAATCAGACGATATTAGCTAAAAATGCCTACATCGTTATTGGCCGATGTCTAGTTTAACAGCGATGTGCAAAACCGATGTTAAAGCTGACGTGCATACCTATATAACGTAGGTAGATGAGGTACATACCTATATAACGTAGGTAGATGAGGTACATACCTATATAACGTAGGTAGATGAGGTACATACCTATATAACGTAGGTAGATGAGGTACATACCTATATAACGTAGGTACAGGATGTAATGACGCCACGTAAAATGTAGAGCTACACGTGCAACACAGCATTCCTAACCTAGCCCACAATGTCTGTTGTGTGGATCAAGCAGTCAACAAGTCCAGCAGTCATTTGAAAGAGTAACAAAATTTCAGCGAGACAACTCAATGGCAAAATCCATTAAAGCCAAGATAAAGGAATTCATTGCCCTTACAATCAACCGCTCTCTGTCATTTGTGATGTTGGCTTTCGCCGACTGGTTGAGCACCGGTACACACTACAAAGTGTGCCATTTTCAGATGTTGCCCTACCGGAGTTACACAGTAATAGCGTCACTGCTAATAGCTTCACGACATACATACTATGGAATGCCATTTAGGTCTTTGTGTGTCAAAGAAGATACAGTAGCACTGTCAAAGCTGTACAAAAAGTCTGCAAACAAGCGAACACCGGCCACAAACGACGTGTTTACAATACCGCTTTGGTAATAAAGCATAATTTGTTCGACCGCAACTTCTGGGGTAGCTAGCTTTAGCACCAATACAACCAGCCTGAAAACAATGACCAGTAGAAACTGCATTATTCTTAGCAATAATTTCAGAATCCTTGTGAGTAAATATTAGCTAGGTTGCTATTTGTTGTTTGCCTATTGAAATTGAACTTCATGAAAATGAAAAATAAATAGCTAGCCAGCTACTTAGCCCAAACTAACGTTATAAACAGGTAGCTAGCTTCATCTGGCTAGTGAGGCTCGACCGGACTGGGTTATGTATGTGTTGTGAAGCTAGCCACAGTAAGGATTAGCCATAATAGTGCAAGTTGCAGTTTGCCTTCAAAATAAAAGGTATGTAATTGACAGTGATGCAAATGACTACAAATAGTATTTGTATTTTGAAGACTGACCACAAAGTCCACTATTGTGGCTAATCCTTACTGTGGCCAGCTTCACAGATGGGTCCGACCACCATTAATCAAATAAGAACTGTCTTATAAATTAGGGTTATTTCAGATAATGACACCTAGCTATATAGTTAGCTAGCATTGTCTTGTGTGACAAAAAAAAAATATCAGTCAAGTATAAAGAGGGGTAGGCTAAGTAATTAAAAAGAGTGACTGCCTTTAAAAAGCAACAAATCCCTTTGAAAACGGCCTATGCGGAATCGATATGAGTCAGAAACACTTATTCTAGTGCCCAAATTTACTACAAAGTGTAAATAGGATGAAGTCAGTCTGGTCTAAAACGGAGTTTGGAACATCTGCGCGTCACACTGGGTAAATGAAGGTTGGGGTGCCCACTAACATAGGGTGAACAGCTGTGGAGACTGTCTATGCTATTGGGTAGAGGGCAGTGAGACAGACCTGCCCAACAGCTCTGACTGTTTACATAAGAACACGTAGCACATTATTTTACTTGAGAAATACTGCATCAAACACCTTTGATGGATGAAAAATTGTGCATCTAAAACATCCTCGGCCAAAATGTAAAAATTAATTACAGATTTCTGAGGACGTTGAGGAAATTAAATGGGCTTCCTACAGTGTCTCATGAGGGACAAACACCATTAACCAAAAGTGGAAATCGGTCAGGAGACACACCTCTAAGACTGAAATCTAGTCTTTCTAATGAGCAACAGAAAAACACACGTGCCAAACGGCTTGTTCAGTGGCTCTTTAAGATACTATCATTGTTTTAAAAAAATGATCAGCCTAGAAAGTCATACAAAAACCTCAACTTAAGAGAAAGACATTTCAAAGTAACGTTAGGTTAAATCTGGCCCCAAACACGGGCCTCCCGAGTGGAACAGCGGTCTAAGGCACTGCATTGCAGTGTTTGAGGCGTCACTACAGATTCGGGTTCGATCCCGGGTTGTGTCACAGCCGGCGGTGCACAACTGGCCCAGAGTCATCCGGGTTAGGTGGAGGTTTGGCCAGCTGGGATGTCCTTGTCCCATCGTGCTCTAGCGACTCCCTGTGGCGGCTGGCTCATGCACGCTGACATCGGTCGCCAGTAATACAGTATTTCCTCCGACACATTGGTGAGGCTGGCTTCTGGGTTAAGTGAGCTGTGTGTCAAGAAGCAGTGAGGCTTGGCGGGTTTGTGTTCCGGAGGAGGCATGGCTCTCTTGACCTTCGCCTCTCCCGAATCCGTACGGGAGTTGCAGCGATGGGACAAGACTAACTTGCCGCCCCCCCCCCAAAAAAAAGTGTATTAATAGATAAAACAATTCTGGCCTCAAACATAGACAATCTGCATTGAGAAAGAGACCATAGAAATTCTCTCTCTCAAGTCTAGCATGAATGGCATTAGAATAACGCTCAAAGGTGCTCGGTCCCTCCCCCTCTACTTAGCCTGGCTTGGTGCTCAAAAACCTTGAAATTCCCTCTACAACCGACCGCCTACAAGGTAACATCCCAAATGGCACCCTATTCCCCATAGAGTGCACTACTTCTGACCAAAGCCCTACGGCCTTGCCGCCTTTGTCAACAGTAGTGCAATAAATAGGGAACCATTTGGGATGCAGACTAGATTATTCTTCCTCATTTTCCCCCCACTGTCCCCCAAGCCCAGAAAACATTGACCAATTACAAAGTGGTTTCCTTCTAGAGTTCCTCCACCCAACAACCAAACTCTCAGCCCTGGCCTACAAAAGGACAGAGGGCCACTGCAGCATACAAGGCCAGGCACTCCTCTCTCTGTGTGTGTGTGTGTGTGTGTGTGTGTGTGTGTGTGTGTGTGTGTGTCCACTTCCCCTTTTCATTCTGCTCCCTCTCTTTGTCAAAAGCAAACATTGTCATCAACTCCTCGCTGCGCCTACTCATGACCTACGACCCCACTACCCCTCCGCGCCTCCCTCCTTTCTTTCATTCCCCCCATCCTTCGTTCATTCCCTCCGGGATGGGACTGCTTTGGTTCAGCTATTGAGGGATGCCCACCACCCCCCACAACTCTTCACACACGTCACACAAACAGTCATTGACCAATTCCAGATGCTCTCATGACGCCACGCCCACCCAGGCAGCGTGTGTAACCCCACTCCCACTACTTCATCCCATGTCAGTAGAAGTACATAGTCTGTTTTACAAAACTGTCTGACAAACACTAACATCCATAGGATTACCGAGCCAGCAGGACAAATAGAGGTCTTAACCCTACATGCAATGTACATTACGTTACCTGTGGTTAGAGTGGATACACACATTTACGTAACATTACGTTACCTGTGGTTAGAGTGGATACACACATTTACGTAACATTACGTTACCTGTGGTTAGAGTGGATACACACATTTACGTAACATTACGTTACCTGTGGTTAGAGTGGATACACACATTTATGTAACATAACATTAATCTACAGACCAGGAGCTCTTTATAGTTATTCAACATTCACTATTGGATGAGCTGCCTGGATGATGCTTGAAAGGGCAAATGCAATCAGCAGCAACCAGGCGACTGAGTGATGTGATTCAATTCCGTGGTTGTGGATTATAGGGGAGGACTGTGAATGGACAGTTTTCTAGTATCTGAGCCCAACTGACTAGAAATTATGACTAACAAGTTGTAGCGTAAGTCATTGTGACAACAGTACCATCTATGCCACAGAGCTGGGACCAGGGCTCAGTCACAACTCACAAACATCTCTTTGAAAGAAAAGGTGGCAGAACAAGTGAATTTCAGCAGAGAGGGAGAAACAGCACCTTGTGACTCCTACACAGGAGGAAAACAGCTTCATTGCAGTGAGTGACCCGACCGCACTCTAAATGAGAACCTACTGAGTTTCATTAACAGCATGGTTAACACGGACCCCCTGTAATGCGTTCCCTTTTCCCTTTACTGTGCCCCTGAGGCTCTGGTCAAAGTGGTCGATTATACAGGGAATAGGATGCCATTAGAGACACACCCCCTGAGTTACAGCTGTTTAACCACAAGGTGTTATTTTTAAACTAACGTCCGCCCCTGCTTACCTGACCCCAAACTGAGGCTCCTTCGTGGAGGGATTTGTGAGTTAGTTATCAGTGACCGTATCACAGAGCCAAGCAACCAACTGCTCCTTCCACCACGTGAGCTAGAGCTGCGCTAGATTCTAAACGGAGCTGTGAATTCAGCTAAGATCCAGTCATATGACTGGCTGGCTGCCAAACTTGAAACTTTCTAACAGACATGTTCCTCTCTCTCCCTCCAGGCTTCTTCAATGAATGACCCACATTAAGCACTATGGGAACCATGACCACAAAAACAACTTCTTGTACAGAATAAGAATGTAGAAACTAGCAACAACATCCTGTGTGCCATTCTGTCTGTCTGGGCTGTTGCATCAGCACCTGCCAGTTGCACCCTTGCTGGGCATCATCGTACCTCAGCGCTGCTCTGACATCATCCATCTGCCAACCCGGTGTGATCTTTATCAGACGAGGTACTAGCAAGCTACATCCTTCCTTCTGCACCTTATCTGTATCTTCATACCTGGGATATTTTGTGTGCGCCAATCTATTTAGGTACTTTAGTTCTCCACTACAATAGGCAGCGGAGGAAGAACTGAGAGAGTATAATAAAACACTGCTTAAAATGTTACTCAGAGCAGAGAGTAAGGAAGTAAAGAAGGATAGTAAATGATTGGGTTGTGTCTTACCTGCAGTTCGCACCACGCCACCTCCACTGTAGTCTCCGTATCCAGGCCCTTGTAGACCGTCTTGAAGGATCCGCGTCCGATCTCGATGTCAAACTTCAGGAAGCGTCCGTCCAGCGAGGTCCCTATGGCCTTGGTCTCTACTTCCTCTATGTCGTCCTGAACCTTTTTCTCTGCTTCCCTCTTCTGCTCCTCTAACAGGGCCTTAGCCGCCCCCTTCTCCTTCTCCTCTCGCATCTCCTCTGTAACACTACCGCTCTCCTCCTCCGCGGGCTCCCCTGCTTTACTGGGCGCCACCTCCTCCATTCCAGGAGCCTCTGCGGCGGCTAACGACGACAGCTTCTTTCCTTTCTCTCCGCCGCAAACATCCAATACTGCCGTGCATGGCTTTATCTGCAATACCGTACCATCCACTCTAGTACCGCCACCAACACTGGGCCCTAATACCGCACTACAAGGCCCATCCCCTCCTTCCTCATCTGCTTCCACCTCGGCCACTGCCAGGCACGGCTCGGGTACCACCACAGAGGGGACAGCCAGGGAGAGCCAGCCCAGGCTGGGGGGCTCGCAGTCGGGCGGGGAGGTGAGGATGACGGCCTTGCTGGGGAGGTCTAAGGCGGTGGCGTTCGAGTCACAGATGACGCTGCGCCGGAAGAAGCGATGTTCGGCCTGTTT
Source organism: Oncorhynchus clarkii lewisi (assembly GCF_045791955.1). Lineage (NCBI taxonomy): Eukaryota > Metazoa > Chordata > Actinopteri > Salmoniformes > Salmonidae > Oncorhynchus > Oncorhynchus clarkii. The sequence goes on from NW_027261081.1 coordinate 6,871, forward strand.
GGGGTCGCGGTCCATGGTGTGGCGGCGTCGGCGGACACCGTCGGTCCCCAAATTCTCACCAAGGTACGTGTCCGAGCTGGAACCATTCACATTCTTGGGCGGCGGAGGGAAAGGGGCTAGGAACCTGTCTGTTTCCGACATCTTGTTATTTTTTTTATTCCAGGGGGTGTGCGTGAGCAATGAGAAAAAAAATCAAAAATATGAGGTATAAATAAATTACAAGGAAGAACAAAAAACTCGAGAAAAAGTAACTGTAAACCTCAACCAACAATAAACCAAAACTTTTGTTGTGAAGAACCGAACACCTGTGCGTCTTCCAAACAAACTCCTGAGAGGGGAAATATATAATATGGGTATAGAAAATAAAACCTCTGGAGAAAACCCTCTGTGGAGTTTGGATGGGGGGGAGAGTTAACTTAACCTCCTCTGTAAGTGTCACTTAGCAACAACAGTTACTATAACTTTTACAGCGCTCAGGGGTGGTTGGGCCCAGAAGAGGGGGCGTTCTTTTATAAATGGAAAAGAACAGGAAACAGTCACAGAGGAGCAAGCGCTGATGATGACACACAAGGACCGTCAAATCCACACCATCCATCCTGTAGCGACCCAGAGATAGCCTTCATTGAGCATAAGGGACCACAAGAAGAGGAGGCCAGATAGTCTGTACTAGCAGGCTCAGGCTGACTGCTTGGGCCTGGACAGTGGACAGCCTCTGGCGTGTCGCTGTAGTGATGGTGGGGGAGGGAGAAATCTCACTCACACCATTAACTCCACCGCCTCCAAAGCAAGGGGCAGATTCACTAAAAAAGAGAACAGAGGGAGAGTGAAGGAATGAGTCAAGAGGCAGAGAAGTTTGGTTTAATTGCATATCCAAATGTAAAGTAACTGTAAACCTCAACCCGACTCTGCTTGACCTCAGGGTTACAGAGTAAAACAATTCAGAGAGTAGCTTGGTTTGGCATCACTACTGCAGAACGGGAGACTTGGTTTGGCATCACTACTGCAGCTGCAGAACAGGAGACTTGGTTTGGCATCACTACTGCAGCTGCAGAACGGGAGACTTGGTTTGGCATCACTACTGCAGAACGGGAGACTTGGTTTGGCATCACTACTGCAGAACAGGAGACTTTGTTTGGCATATACCAAATTTCACTCTATTCCCTACATAGTACACTACTTTTGACCAGAGCTATTCCCTACACAAAAGTAGTTTACTATATGTCATGGTTATCAAACCTCTTCTCAGGGGAACCATAGCCGTTCCATGTATTTGATCTATTCCAGAACTAGCACACCTGATTCAACATGTCAACAAATCATCAATCCCTTGAATAGGTGAATCAGGTGAGCTAGTTCAGAGCTACAATAAAATTGTGAAAAGGTTAGTGCTATCTGGGATCCTTGGGACATCTCTACCCTAAACCTCCTGTAGGTTTTCGTTTCAACAGCAGTTGTAACTAACCCTATTGGAGAGCCATGCATTAACCGTTTAGGAGTAGCGTCAGAGTTGGCATGTCCCAAGGATTCAGTTTAAACTTTTCCATTGTGGAAGGAGGAAGGGTCCCCAATGAGTGGTTTGAAAACCACTGATATGGACGTGTGCGATTTGGGACGAAAAACAGTGTCGCATCTAAAAACGAATTAGCTCTCTACCCATTCCATTACTCTTGTTCAGAAATGTATGGACATGTCTGAATGTTAATTAAAGCACCGGGGGAAAAATGTAATTCCCCATAATTGTACTATTTATATTTTCCCACGAGTAATTTCCACTGGTAATGTATAATCTCGTTTACCAGATTTCCGACCATGCGCAGATAATTTATTAACTGAGATTTTTTTTAGAAATCCCAAAATTAAGATAAATCCGAAGTGACAAATGTAATTACAAAGCTAATACAAAAAACATCTGAACCTGGTTAAACATGACACACATGACGGGTCGTCAATCTGTGAATGAACGATCTCATTCATTTCGTGGGTCGAATCGATACCGTGAGCAAGCTAAAAAAATAAATACACCGAAAAACATTGAAGCTGTCAATAGTATCTGTTAACGGTGACTCGATTTTCTATTATATTTTCTTCCGATCATAAATGTTACGTTATTCATTTACCTTTATTGAAGAGTACTCTCTGTGGCCTTTCCCTTCCCACTCGTCTTTATGGCTAGCTAGCATAACTGGCTAACCATGGTGGAATAGTTCGCTAGCTACACTTCTGCAGTGCTGTCTTGTCGAAGCTATAATTAATTCTACAAACGAACAGGCACATATATCGACTGTCAAGGGGACTGTACCAAAGCGAATGTACAGCGAAATAGTTATGTTATTTATCGTCAACTTGGACAACTAACTAGCTAACGTAGTAAGGTAAAAACCTCGGTAGTCTTGGTTACTTTACGCTCCCGCTGGATATGGATAGTCTCGCGCTGAAAATGACTTCCAGGCAGAGCGCACAATGCAGATAAAGAGTTAGTGCTTGTTACAACAAACTAGCAGTAGTTGCAAGTGTCCAACTGCCAGGCACGTTAAGCAAACCCAGCCGACGCACCACAGAACGCCGATACGGTTTTCCACAGCACGCGCTATAGCGAGCCGTAGAAGTGTGCTAAAAAGCTATTTCGTAGCGAAACAGCCAATAATCAAGCTAGATGTCATTAGACTGTGTCAATATGCATGCACTTTCCAGCTATATCAACAACATGATTGGTAAAGGCATTACCTTTCGTATTATGGCCATTCTCCCGTAGAAGATCGGTTGGTTGATACTTGGAAGAGTAATTCAACAAAAAAATATGCAACGATATTCCTAGTTACTAGTATTAGATCACATTAGTTTTTATTTAAATGTGCAATAATAAACGGGTATATCTACATTCGAAAGCGACCGTATGCGTTCTCAAGACCGCTGTCTTTCATTGGCTTTAGCAGCTACCTCAAGCAGAGCGAGAAAGCCACGTTCATATCGGAGTTGTATCCCCTATGTATCCAGCAGTTCTTCTCTCCCTCCTATTAGATCAGAGCGGACAAAACAAATTCTCCATCTCTCAGCCGCAATTCAATTCCAGATGACCTCAATTTTACTCCATCTCCATGCGATTACTCAGCTACAGTTGTATTACGATGTGAACACAGAAAGAGCAAGACATCCACTGCGGTTCAATTCTCGTTCACTCGTCTGTTCCAATGACTCCGTTCGAATCGAATTCGCTTTTGTTATCCACAAAACAGCAGACAGAAAATGACAGCACAATGTATGTAGGAAAAGACTCTGTCCTACGTGTCCACAGTCAGATGTTGCCGTTTCAGATCGCTAACATAGCCTGCATACAGCTGTTTCCCCTTGGTTCGCTTCATCCACAGATGTAAGGTTTGATGGAGCGCCGACTGTGTATCTATCTGGTTGCTAACTGCTATAGCCAAGCTATGCGCTCCCAAAATGCGTATTGACGTGGGCCCTCGTCAGCCAATCGCTTTTTTTCCTTGTTTAAAAAAAAAAAAATTAAATCAAAGACCTGGGGGATCGCGCCTGCTTCCACACTGTGGCGAGACCGAAGCCTGGCTTCAACATTTTAAACGGATACATTGTCCAAAAAGACCATGGAGTTTGGGGACATGTCACTTTTTATCTGGGGGAGAGTTGACTCAGACTGTCAACTTCACTGCCCCCTGAAATGATTCAGCTATAACATAGTAGGCTAAGAAGAGCTCTTAACGTTACTGTCTCACAGTGATGCGTTATGATTTTGTGTGAGTGTGCTTTTGGTTGAAAATACCACTTTTTCATGTGGACAATGAACACCACTCATTTGAGCTTTTCTTAATGAGAATAATATACTTATTTGTAAATGTCAATCAGAGTACTTCTATTGAAATAGCATTACAATTAAATGCATCTGATATAGCACCTGCGAAAAGTGCTTGTTTCCAGATGTTGGGATGGAGAGCCTGCGCAGAAGTGGATATTATCGAATGTGTACTCAGTGAAGGAGGAAGTATAATCCGAGTATATTGACATTCATGATGTTCTGAAATATATACTGTATATTACTTTGTGTGTTGTTCGAGTTGTGTGTCTGTCAAATTTAAAGTCCAGGTTCATCATTAAAAGCTATTCGTTTGGTCAGTGCAAATGTACTGCACTACAATTCCCAAGCACAACATTGACACACCGCGCGAGAACCACAAGGGGATTTTAGTTTTCATCGGATAATGATGTGTAAACCAGCCTAATGCGTTTGGCCCCATTCTTTCATTATAATGGATTGTCTTTGTCTGAAAGTTGGTTGAATAAGGAATTGGAAACGTTTACATATTTGTCTTATTGTTTGTGAAAGTCATTGTATTACGTCACAGTATTGTTAATAACGTGCAAATCTTTCATCCTCTTTCAGAAGTAGGCTAGTTTGAAAATGTGTATTTATAGGGTGGTACAATTTCCTGCATTTTTCACATAGTTTTAAAAGACATACACCGACTTCCATAGGCTACCAGAAGTCCAGAACAATTTACAACCACTCTGACATGAAATTTGTCGTAACACCAGAACTGATCATGAGTTTTTAATGATGAGAACCAGCTTTGGCCTGAGAATGCCTCTAGCGTCTCACTGAGACAGCCATAAAGTAGCTTCTCAACAGAAAATTACCATGTCAACTGGGTTGATTTATTCTCTTCAAGTTGTCCCATATGCAGCCTCTAACAATGGGATAGCCCTCTTTTGTAACTTCCTGTGTAAGATCCAAACCAGTCTCTTTCTTTCTCTCTCACACACAGTCTCTTCAGCAGCTCTTCTATTCAGCTGACAGTTCAATGTAGATCGATGTAGACAGCCCTCATGTGTATGCCAAATTGCACCCTATTTCCTATATAGTGCACTACTTTTGACCAGAGCCCATAGGCTTATATAGGGAATAGGGTGTCCTTTTGAATGTAGCTTCAGTCTGTGTGGGTGTGCTCTCTGCAGCCATTCCTCTGGGACCGGAGCTGCTCTCTTACCAAGCCTCAGCAGCTTGTCTGGGTAGTGCTGCTGACTGAGAGGTGCAAACGATGCAGTTGGCTCCCCTACGCTTTGACCAACGCTGGGCTCCGATGCCAAGTGTCCAACAGGTGTCCAAGTGGCTTGAGAAATAGAAGCTCTGCCTGAATGGGATCTCTCCTAACGCAGACAGGAAGCAGTCGGAAATATAAAGACAGAAGCTATCACTACAATAATTAACAATGTAACATGTTTTGGTTGATATAGTAATAACAATATCTGTATTGTTGTCTATAAGGAGGGAACTTTGTCTTTTTATATTAAATATTGTTTTATATTTAATATATTTATTACTGTTAAATGTTTAGTGGGCAAGTTAATTCAGGCAAAAACAACTTGTCTGTAAGTCAAAGGCGAACCCTTAATAGAAGCTAGATGATGTACTAGACTGGGTAATGTTGGTGTTTTTCTCTATAGAGAAACCCTGTCATATTTAAACCCTTGTCCTAACACATATTTCCTGTTGGTGCAGAGTTGAGCAGGAAGTCAATAGCCTTTGAAGGCAGAAACGGTGGCACACACATACAGTACACACGCACAGGGAGACACACTCACATACAGTCACACACATGTATGCATGCACACACACACATATTGTACTCAAGCCAGCTCTAGTTGCAAAAAATAAATGTGTCACTGAAGTCAACAATGTAAATTCCAATAAAGTTACTCAATATTTTTGACTGCGGATTTTAACACGTAAAATATATTTTGGACTGCAGTTTTAATACAATCTAAACTTCAGAAATATTTGTGACTATCTTTTGATCATTTTTTCAAGTGTAGGTTTAGTGTAGTGTAGGATTAGCGTACTGTGGGTTTAGTGTAGGGTTAGTGTAGTGTGGGGTTAGTGTAGGGTTAGTGTAGTGTGGGGTTAGTGTAGTGTAGGGTTATTGTAGTGTGGGGTTAGTGTAGTGTGGTGTTAGGGTTAGTGTAGTGTAGGGTTTGTGTAGTGTGGGTTTAGTGTAGTGTGAGATTAGTGTAGGGTTAGTGTAGTGTGGTGTTAATGTAGTGTGGGGTTAGTGTAGTGTAGGGTTAGTGTAGTGTGGTGTTAATGTAGTGTGGGGTTAGTGTAGTGTAGGGTTAGTGTAGTGTGGGGTTAGTGTAGTGTGGAGTTAGAGTAGAGTTAGTGTAGTGTGGAGTTAATGTAGTGTAGAGTTAGTGGAGTTAGTGTAGTGTAGAGTTAGTGGAGTTAGTGTAGTGTGGAGTTAGTGTAGTGTAGAGTTAGTGGAGTTAGTGTAGTGTAGAGTTAGTGTAGTGTAGGGTTAGTGTAGTGTGGTGTTAATGTAGTGTAGGGTTAGTGTAGTGTGGAGTTAGTGTAGTGTAGAGTTAGTGTAGTGTGGAGTTAGTGTAGTGTGGTGTTAATGTAGTGTGGGGGTAGTGTAGGGTTAGTGTAGTGAGGGGTTAATGCCGTCCCTAGGAGGGGTGCGTCACTTGAATGGGTTGAGTCACTGACGTGATCTTCCTGTCCGGGTCCGGCACCCCCCTTGTGTTGTGCCGTGGCGGAGATCTTCATGGGCTATACTCGGCCTTGTCTCAGGATGGTAAGTTGGTGGTTGAAGATATCCTTCTACTGGTGTGGGGGCTGTGCTTTAGCAAGTTGGGTGGAGTTATACCCTGCCTGTTTGGCCCTGTCCAGGGGTATCGTCGGATGGGGCCACAGTGTCTCCCGACCTCTCCTGTCTCAGCCTCCAGTATTTATGCTGCAGTAGTTTATGTGTCGGGGGGGCTAGGGTCAGTCTGTTATATCTGGAGTATTTCTCCTGTCTTATCCTCTTATCCAGTGTCTTGTGTGAATTGAAGTATGCTCTCTCTAATTCTCTCTTTCTTTCTTTCTCTCGGAGGACCTGAGCCCTAGGACCATGCCTCAGGACTACCTGGCGTGATGACTCCTTGCTGTCCCCAGTCCACCTGGCCGTGCTGCTGCTCTAGTTTCAACTGTTCAGCCTGCGGCTATGGAACACTGACCTGTTCACTGGATGTGCTACCTGTCCCAGACCTGCTGTTTTCAACTCTCTAGAGACAGCAGGAGCGGTAGAGATACTCTGAATGATCGGCTATGAAAATCCAACTGACATTTACTCCTGAGGTGCTGACCTGTTGCACTCTCGACAACCAGTGTGCTTATTATTATTTGACCCTGCTGGTCATCTATGAACATTTGAACATCTTGGCCATGTTCTGCTATAATCTCCACCCGGCACAGCCAGAAGAGGACTGGCCACCCCTCATAGCCTGGTTCCTCTCTAGGTTTCTTCCTATGTTCTGGCCTTTCTAGGGAGTTTTTCCTAGCCACCATGCATCTACACCTGCATTGCTTGCTGTTTGGGGTTTTAGGCTGGGTTTCTGTACAGCACTTTGTGACATCAGCTGATGTAAGAAGGGCTTTATAAATACATTTGATTGATTGATTGATGATTGGGAGTCCCATAGGGCGGTGCATAATTGGCCCAGCGTCGTCCGGGTTAGGGTTTGGCGGGGTGGGCCGTCACTGTAAGTAAGAATTTGTTCTTAACTGACTTGCCTAGTTAAATAAAGGTTAAATAAAACATGGAAAAATAGTGGTGTGGGGTTAGTGTAGTGTATGGTTAGTGTAGTGTATGGTTAGTGTAGTGTATGGTTAGTGTAGTGTAGGGTTAGTGTAGTGTATGGTTAGTGTAGTGTATGGTTAGTGTAGTGTATGGTTAGTGTAGTGTATGGTTAGTGTAGTGTAGGGTTAGTGTAGTGTATGGTTAGTGTAGTGTATGGTTAGTGTAGTGTATGGTTAGTGTAGTGTATGGTTAGTGTAGTGTGAGATTAGTGTAGTGTATGGTTAGTGTCTGGTAGGATTAGTGTGTGGTGGGTTTAGTGTAGTGTGAGATTAGTGTAGTGTATAGTTAGTGTAGTGTGAGATTAGTGTAGTGTATGGTTAGTGTAGTGTATGGTTAGTGTAGTGTATGGTTAGTGTAGTGTATGGTTAGTGTAGTGTATGGTTAGTGTAGTGTATGGTTAGTGTAGTGTGAGATTAGTGTAGTGTATGGTTAGTGTCTGGTAGGATTAGTGTGTGGTGGGTTTAGTGTAGTGTGAGATTAGTGTAGTGTATAGTTAGTGTAGTGTGAGATTAGTGTAGTGTATGGTTGGTGTCTGGTAGGATTAGTGTGTGGTGGGTTTAGTGTAGTGTATGGTTAGTGTCTGGTAGGATTAGTGTATGGTAGGATTAGTGTAGTGTGGGTTTAGTGTAGTGTATGGTTAGTGTATGGTAGGTTTGGTGTAGTGTATGGTTAGTGTCTGTTAGGATTAGTGTAGTTTGGGTGTAGTGTAGTGTATGATTAGTGTATGGTAGGATTAGTGTAGTGTATGGTTAGTGTAGTGTATGGTTAGCAACATTGTCCATCAATAGGGATGACTAGCGTCCTGCCCACCACATCTCTATAATGTACATTCAAAGACTTTTCTGCTTTCTCAAGTCTCAATACACTTTGGGAAATAAACAATAAACATATTTTCCTGCTGTAATTTTCTAAAAACTTACACCAATTACCCCGTTCCTTTATTAAACAGATTATGTAATAGAGTGTGTTTGCGAAATTGAATTGAATTGGGACAGAGAAAATGTTCACTTGTGTTATTATAAAATCAACACAGATTTGGGGCAGGGATCTTTTTAAACATAATATTTTTGAAAAGCAAGTGATCTGTTCAGTATTTGGGAAGGGGAGACTTAGTCAGTTGTACAACTGAATGCATTCAACCAAGATGTGTCTTCCGTATTTAACCCCTCTGAATCAGAGAGGTGCACGGGGCGGGGCGGCCTTCGTCGACTTCATCGGCGTCCGGGGAACAGTTGTTGGGTGTTAACTGCCTTGCTCAAGGGCACAATGGCAGATTTTTCCACCTTGCCAGATTAGGGATTTGAACCAGCAACCTTTTGGTTACTGGCTAAACGCGCTTAAAAACTTGAAGCGACTCTTAAATGAAAATTCCACCCAAAAATGATCTTTTGGTATTTGTTTCATTAGTCCATTGTTGCTTTAGGCCCAAAAATGTTTTGCATGTCAGCAATCAAGTTTTCAAGATATGTAACTTTCAAAAAACAGAAATACAGCTGATATGCAAAATACATCATACAGGCCGTATTTCTGTTTTTTGAAAGTTACATATCTTGAAAACTTGATTGCTGACATGCAAAACATTTTGGGGACTATATCAACAATGGACTAATGAAACAAATACCAAAAGATCGTTTTTGGGTGGAATTTTCCTTTAATGCATAGTACATTTTCCTTTTATGATGCAATGGTTAAATGCCCATTGTTTTCACTTTGCTCCACTTGTGTAGAGTGCAATAATGAAGAGCACTGTAGTTGAGGAACTAGGCTGCTGCATTGAGCACTGAGCTCTGGTGAGGCAGAGTCAAACAGCACATGATTTTCCTGTTCTGCGAGGACATGAAAAACTCATTTAAACTAAAACTCAGAAAGCATTAAGTAAACAAACTGTCAATGGTCATTTGTGCCCGTCCCCCTCCTTTTCACAATACCTATTTACTCCCCCTTTAAACCTTCACTAACCCCTCTGTTTCTCAGTGACTCTTTGTCTTCTAGAATGTGCTTGAGGGCCTCTCACGTCAGTCAATACATTAGGGCTGGTTGGTGGTTATTGGCTTTTGCGTCCTAAATGTCACCCTCTTCCTTATGTAGTGAATATTCCTTATGTAGTGAATATTCCTTATGTAGTGAATATTCCTTATGTAGTGAACATTCCTTATGTAGTGAGTATTCCTTATGTAGTGAATATTCCTTATGTAGTGAATATTCCTTATGTAGTGAATATTCCTTATGTAGTGAGTATTCCTTATGTAGTGAATATTCCTTATGTAGTGAGTATTCCTTATGTAGTGAATATTCCTTATGTAGTGAGTATTCCTTATGTAGTGAATATTCCTTATGTAGTGAATATTCCTTATGTAGTGAGTATTCCTTATGTAGTGAATATTCCTTATGTAGTGAGTATTCCTTATGTAGTGAATATTCCTTATGTAGTGAGTATTCCTTATGTAGTGAATATTCCTTATGTAGTGAATATTCCTTATGTAGTGAGTATTCCTTATGTAGTGAATATTCCTTATGTAGTGAATATTCCTTATGTAGTGAATATTCCTTATGTAGTGAATATTCCTTATGTGGACCCATAAGGCTCTGGTCAAAAGTAGTTCACTGCTATTTGGGATGTGCCCATGGTGACGTGGGGTTTGGTACATGTTTTATTTTCACTGCACACAGAGGTTAGCAACACTCTGAAAACATTATAAAACACAGTAACCACCTCGTTTATTTTTCTTTCACAGATGCCCTCCCTCCCTCCCTCCCTCCCTCCCTCCCTTTCTCCCTCCCTCCCTCCCTCCCTCCCTCCCTCCCTCCCTCCCTCCCTCCCTCCCTCCCTCCCTCCCTCCCTTTCTCCTCACACCCTCCCTCCCTCCCTCCCTCCCTCCCTCCCTCCCTCCCTTTCTTCTCACACCCTCCCTCCCTCCCTCCCTTTCTCCTCACACCCTCCCTCCCTCCCTCCCTCCCTCCCTCCCTCCCTCCCTCCCTCCCTTTCTCCTCACACCCTGTTCTCTCTTTCTTATCATGCGTGACACACGTGTTCGTTGTGTGGTCTTTCTCTCACTATACACCTTGTGAGGGCTTTGACGCCTCCAGCACCCCCTTAACCCTGACAAATGATGAATGATGATGTGGAAAGTGACAATTCATGGAATATCTGTTTTAGACTTGGTATAGGACCCCAGTGGTCTGTTTTAGACTTGGTATAGGACCCCAGTGGTTTTAGACTTAGTATAGGACCCCAGTGGTCTGTTTTAGACTTGGTATAGGACCCCAGTGGTCTGTTTTAGACTTGGTATAGGACCCCAGTGGTCTGTTTTAGACTTGGTATAGGACCCCAGTGGTTTTAGACTTGGTATAGGGCCCGCCCAGTGGTCTGTTTTAGACATGGTATAGGACCCCAGTGGTCTGTTTTAGACATGTTATAGGACCCCAGTGGTCTGTTTTAGACATGGTATAGGACCCCTCCAGTGGTCTGTTTTAGACATGGTATAGGACCCCAGTGGTCTGTTTTAGACATGGTATAGGACCCCAGGGGTCTGTTTTAGACTTGGTATAGGACCCCAGTGGTTTTATACTTGGTATAGGACCCCAGTGGTTTTAGACTTGGTATAGGACCCCAGTGGTCTGTTTTAGACATGGTATAGGACCCCAGGGGTTTTAGACTTGGTATAGGACCCCAGTGGTCTGTTTTAGACATGGTATAGGACCCCAGTGGTCTGTTTTAGACTTGGTATAGGACCCCAGTGGTTTTAGACTTGGTTTAGGACCCCAGTGGTCTGTTTTAGACATGGTATAGGACCCCCCCCCCAGTGGTCTGTTTTAGACTTGGTATAGGACCCCAGTGGTTTTAGACTTGGTATAGGACCCCAGTGGTCTGTTTTAGACTTGGTATAGGACCCCAGTGGTTTTAGACTTGGTTTAGGACCCCAGTGGTCTGTTTTAGACATGGTATAGGACCCCCCCAGTGGTCTGTTTTAGACTTGGTATAGGACCCCAGTGGTCTGTTTTAGACTTGGTATAGGACCCCAGTGGTTTTAGACTTGGTATAGGACCCCAGTGGTCTGTTTTAGACATGGTATAGGACCCCAGGGGTCTGTTTTAGACATAGTATAGGACCCCAATGGTCTGTTTTAGACATGGTATAAGACCCCGGTGGTCTGTTTTAGACTTGGTATAGGACCCCAGTGGTCTGTTTTAGACTTGGTATAGGACCCCAGTGGTTTTAGACTTGGTATAGGACCCCAGTGGTTTTAGACTTGGTATAGGACCCCAGTGGTTTTAGACTTGGTATAGGACCCCCCCAGTGGTCTGTTTTAGACATGGTATAGGACCCCAGTGGTCTGTTTTAGACATGGTATAGGACCCCAGTGGTCTATTTTAGACATGGTATAGGACCCCAGTGGTTTTAGACTTGGTATAGGACCCCAGTGGTCTGTTTTAGACTTGGTATAGGACCCCCCCAGTGGTCTGTTTTAGACATGGTATAGGACCCCAGTGGTCTGTTTTAGACTTGGTATAGGACCCCCCCAGTGGTCTGTTTTAGACTTGGTATAGGACCCCAGTGGTCTGTTTTAGACTTGGTATAGGACCCAGTGGTCTGTTTTAGACTTGGTAAAGGACCCCAGTGGTTTTAGACTTGGTATAGGACCCCAGTGGTCTGTTTTAGACATGGTATAGGACCCCCCCAGTGGTCTGTTTTAGACATGGTATAGGACCCCAGTGGTCTGTTTTAGACTTGGTATAGGACCCCAGTGGTCTGTTTTAGACTTGGTATAGGACCCAGTGGTCTGTTTTATACTTGGTATAGGACCCCCCCAGTGGTCTGTTTTAGACTTGGTATAGGACCCCAGTGGTCTGTTTTAGACTTGGTATAGGACCCAGTGGTCTGTTTTAGACTTGGTATAGGACCCCAGTGGTCTGTTTTAGACTTGGTATAGGACCCCAGGGGTCTGTTTTAGACTTGGTATAGGACCCCAGTGGTTTTAGACTTGGTATAGGACCCCAAAGGTCTGTTTTAGACTTGGTATAGGACCCCAGTGGTCTGTTTTAGACTTGGTATAGGACCCCAGTGGTTTTAGACATGGTATAGGACCCCAGTGGTCTGTTTTAGACTTGGTATAGGACCCAGTGGTCTGTTTTAGACTTGGTAAAGGACCCCAGTGGTTTTAGACTTGGTATAGGACCCCAGTGGTCTGTTTTAGACATGGTATAGGACCCCCCCAGTGGTCTGTTTTAGACATGGTATAGGACCCCAGTGGTCTGTTTTAGACTTGGTATAGGACCCCAGTGGTCTGTTTTAGACTTGGTATAGGACCCAGTGGTCTGTTTTATACTTGGTATAGGACCCCCCCAGTGGTCTGTTTTAGACTTGGTATAGGACCCCAGTGGTCTGTTTTAGACTTGGTATAGGACCCAGTGGTCTGTTTTAGACTTGGTATAGGACCCCAGTGGTCTGTTTTAGACTTGGTATAGGACCCCAGGGGTCTGTTTTAGACTTGGTATAGGACCCCAGTGGTTTTAGACTTGGTATAGGACCCCAGTGGTTTTAGACTTGGTATAGGACCCCAGTGGTCTGTTTTAGACATGGTATAGGACCCCAGGGGTTTTAGACTTGGTATAGGACCCCAGTGGTCTGTTTTAGACATGGTATAGGACCCCAGTGGTCTGTTTTAGACTTGGTATAGGACCCCAGTGGTTTTAGACTTGGTTTAGGACCCCAGTGGTCTGTTTTAGACATGGTATAGGACCCCCCCCCAGTGGTCTGTTTTAGACTTGGTATAGGACCCCAGTGGTTTTAGACTTGGTATAGGACCCCAGTGGTCTGTTTTAGACTTGGTATAGGACCCCAGTGGTTTTAGACTTGGTTTAGGACCCCAGTGGTCTGTTTTAGACATGGTATAGGACCCCCCCAGTGGTCTGTTTTAGACTTGGTATAGGACCCCAGTGGTCTGTTTTAGACTTGGTATAGGACCCCAGTGGTTTTAGACTTGGTATAGGACCCCAGTGGTCTGTTTTAGACATGGTATAGGACCCCAGGGGTCTGTTTTAGACATAGTATAGGACCCCAATGGTCTGTTTTAGACATGGTATAAGACCCCGGTGGTCTGTTTTAGACTTGGTATAGGACCCCAGTGGTCTGTTTTAGACTTGGTATAGGACCCCAGTGGTTTTAGACTTGGTATAGGACCCCAGTGGTTTTAGACTTGGTATAGGACCCCAGTGGTTTTAGACTTGGTATAGGACCCCCCCAGTGGTCTGTTTTAGACATGGTATAGGACCCCAGTGGTCTGTTTTAGACATGGTATAGGACCCCAGTGGTCTATTTTAGACATGGTATAGGACCCCAGTGGTTTTAGACTTGGTATAGGACCCCAGTGGTCTGTTTTAGACTTGGTATAGGACCCCCCCAGTGGTCTGTTTTAGACATGGTATAGGACCCCAGTGGTCTGTTTTAGACTTGGTATAGGACCCCCCCAGTGGTCTGTTTTAGACTTGGTATAGGACCCCAGTGGTCTGTTTTAGACTTGGTATAGGACCCAGTGGTCTGTTTTAGACTTGGTAAAGGACCCCAGTGGTTTTAGACTTGGTATAGGACCCCAGTGGTCTGTTTTAGACATGGTATAGGACCCCCCCAGTGGTCTGTTTTAGACATGGTATAGGACCCCAGTGGTCTGTTTTAGACTTGGTATAGGACCCCAGTGGTCTGTTTTAGACTTGGTATAGGACCCAGTGGTCTGTTTTATACTTGGTATAGGACCCCCCCAGTGGTCTGTTTTAGACTTGGTATAGGACCCCAGTGGTCTGTTTTAGACTTGGTATAGGACCCAGTGGTCTGTTTTAGACTTGGTATAGGACCCCAGTGGTCTGTTTTAGACTTGGTATAGGACCCCAGGGGTCTGTTTTAGACTTGGTATAGGACCCCAGTGGTTTTAGACTTGGTATAGGACCCCAAAGGTCTGTTTTAGACTTGGTATAGGACCCCAGTGGTCTGTTTTAGACTTGGTATAGGACCCCAGTGGTTTTAGACATGGTATAGGACCCCAGTGGTCTGTTTTAGACTTGGTATAGGACCCAGTGGTCTGTTTTAGACTTGGTAAAGGACCCCAGTGGTTTTAGACTTGGTATAGGACCCCAGTGGTCTGTTTTAGACATGGTATAGGACCCCCCCAGTGGTCTGTTTTAGACATGGTATAGGACCCCAGTGGTCTGTTTTAGACTTGGTATAGGACCCCAGTGGTCTGTTTTAGACTTGGTATAGGACCCAGTGGTCTGTTTTATACTTGGTATAGGACCCCCCCAGTGGTCTGTTTTAGACTTGGTATAGGACCCCAGTGGTCTGTTTTAGACTTGGTATAGGACCCAGTGGTCTGTTTTAGACTTGGTATAGGACCCCAGTGGTCTGTTTTAGACTTGGTATAGGACCCCAGGGGTCTGTTTTAGACTTGGTATAGGACCCCAGTGGTTTTAGACTTGGTATAGGACCCCAAAGGTCTGTTTTAGACTTGGTATAGGACCCCAGTGGTCTGTTTTAGACTTGGTATAGGACCCCAGTGGTTTTAGACATGGTATAGGACCCCAGTGGTGTTCCCTACCTAAGTGCATGTCTTTGACTTTGTTGTTTCCTGTCTACTGTGGGCAACGGCATGTTGTTTCCTGTCTACTGTGGGCAACAGCATGTTGTTTCCTGTCTACTGTGGGCAACAGCATGTTGTTTCCTGTCTACTGTGGGCAACGGCATGTTGTTTCCTGTCTACTGTGGGCAACGGCATGTTGTTTCCTGTCTACTGTGGGCAACGGCATGTTGTTTCCTGTCTACTGTGGGCAACAGCATGTTGTTTCCTGTCTACTGTGGACAACTGATTTGCCCTGCACTCTCTTCCAGTATTGGTTAACAAAGGCTATTTTCTGTATGGACTGGGTTGAAGGAGATAGGTAGCTAACACGATGACTGTATGTTACAAACCACAAGCTATACCAGGAAATTAGGGGGCTAAACTTCAGTGATCGAAAGGGAAGTGATGAACGTTAAAGCTTATGCAACAAATTGTTCAACATCTTGGAGAAACTGGGAAATAATTTAGAATCGCGAAATAAGCAGTTTGATATGTCGCCACAGACGGATGTAAGAACATCCTCAGTCTTATGATGTCAACTTCACTTTCCCTTGTGGCTGTAAGGAGGATGTATTGCTGCAGTGATCATGTTGCAGTGACGGACGTGTCACTTCCTCTTGGTTAGTAGTATTACAAGAGAGGATGAGGATGTGAGGGAGGAATTTTAGTTAAAGTTAAAGATATCCTTAGTCAGCTGCTTGGATCTGTATTACTCACCATGATTGTCTTAGTTATTACTCTATAACTCTATTAACTAAATACTAACTTGCTTTGGTTAAAAGCAGAAACATGGCCTGGGGCGTCAGGGTAACCTAGTGGGGCGGCAGGGTGGCAGGGTAGCCTAGTGGGGCGGCAGGGCGGCAGGGTAGCCTAGTGGGGCGTCAGGGTAGCCTAGTGGGGCGGCAGGGTAGCCTAGTGGGGCAGCAGGGTAGCCTAGCGGGGCGTCAGGGTAGCCTAGCGGGGCGGCAGGGTAGCCTAGCGGGGCGACAGGGTAGCCTAGCGGGGCGTCAGGGTAGCCTAGCGGGGCGGCAGGGCAGCCTAGCGGTGCGGCAGGGTAGCCTAGCGGGGCGTCAGGGTAGCCTAGCGGGGCGGCAGGGCAGCCTAGCGGGGCGGCAGGGTAGCCTAGCGGGGCGGAAGGGTAGCCTAGCGGGGCGGCAGGGTAGCCTAGCGGGGCGGCAGGGTAGCCTAGTGGGGCGGCAGGGTAGCCTAGTGGGGTGTCAGGGTAGCCTAGTGGTTAGAGCATTGGACTAGTAAACAGAAGGTTGCAAGTTCAAAACCCCCAAGCTGACAAGGTACAAATCTGTCATTCTGCCCCTGAACAGGCAGTTAACCCACTGTTCCTAGGCCGTCATTGAAAATAAGAATTTGTTCTTAACTGACTTGCCTAGTTAAATAAAGGTATAAAAAAATCATCTGCTCAATGGCATATTTCTTTAAAACGCCTGCAGTGACTCTTCTCACCAGCTGGGGGCAGAAGAGAGTCCAAAGACAAAACACACTGAGCTTCATGTTTCCCCCATGGGGTGCCATTATTTTAAACGCATGGGGGAAATTACCTGCACGTGTACATGTTGCAACATTTTAAGCAATTATAGTAAATTAGGCATTTTTCCCTGTGGTTGGAGTAGCTTTGAAAAGGTAATTGCTTCAAACAGTAATTGCACAGGAACGCCTGAGGTCTGTGACTGCATTAGCTATAGAAGAGATACGTATTATCTGAGGGGGACAATGGGACCTTAATATTATCTAAACCAGGTTGTTGTCTCATCTTTAAGTTAGGATATATATTTTCTCACGGCCCACAACTGTTATCTTGTGCCGTGTGGTTGTAGCATTTGCTATAAATTGCCCTCACAGATCCAACACACAGGATGCAGGTTCACCTTTCAGTTCAGCAGATGTCCAGAACTGCAGACAGATACATCAGAGGATTACATTTGGCCTCTTTGAAAATATTAAATATCCTTGATTTTGTTTTGCACAAATATCTTTTTGTTTTGTTTTTGTATCAATGGGGCCAGAAATTTATAGTTTTCTGCATTCACTTTGGGAGCAATTCATTTACATGGTAGTTGAAGCTTCTTAAAAGGCCATAGTAATTGTGGGTTTCTCTCCAAAACACAATGCCTTCATTTTCCCTGGACGTGTATGGTGTGTGTGTGTGTGTGTGTGTGTGTGTGTGTGTGTGTGTGTGTGTATGGTGTGTGTGTGTGTGTGTGTGTGTGTGTGTGTGTGTGTGTGTGTGTGTGTGTGTGTGTGTGTGTGTGTGTGTGTGTGTGTGTGTGTGTGTGTGTGTGTGTGTGTGTGTGTGCGTGTGTGCGTGTGTGTGTGTATGGTGTGTGTGTGTGTGTGTGTGTGTGTGTATGGTGTGTGTGTGTATGGTGTGTATGGTGTGTGTTTATGGTGTGTGTGTATGGTGTGTGTGTGTGTGTGTGTGTGTGTGTGTCTTCCTGTCGACCTGCAGGCTCCTCAGGTCATTGTCAAACCCAGTGACACTGATCCATCCCTGTGACTCACTTCCTGCTATGATGTGCAATGTGATCATTATGTAACCTGTACATTCCCTCTACGCTTCCTGTGGATAATGCACTTTAGTTTATGTTTATTCCTGAAAGTGGGCCTGAAAGTGGGCCTGAAAGTGGGCCTGAAAGTGGGCCTGAATGTGGGCCTGAAAGTGGGCCTGGAAGTGGGCCTGGAAGTGGGCCTGAATGTGGGCGTGGAAGTGGGCCTGAATGTGGGCCTGGAAGTGGGCCTGAAAGTGGGCCTGGAAGTGGGCCTGAAAGTGGGCCTGAAAGTGGGCCTGAAAGTGGGCCTGGAAGTGGGCCTGGAAGTGGGCCTGGAAGTGGGCCTGAATGTGGGCCTGGAAGTGGGCCTGAAAGTGGGCCTGGAAGT
>NW_027261081.1:30000-37500 GCF_045791955.1 Oncorhynchus clarkii lewisi
TATACTCTCTCTGTAGGCTTATACTCTCTCTGTAGGCTTATACTCTCTCAGTAGGCTTATACTCTCTCAGTAGGCTTATACTCTCTCTGTAGGCTTATACTCTCTCAGTAGGCTTATACTCTCTCTGTAGGCTTATACTCTCTCTGTAGGCTTATACTCTCTCTGTAGGCTTATACTCTCTCAGTAGGCTTATACTCTCTCAGTAGGCTTATACTCTCTCTGTAGGCTTATACTCTCTCTGTAGGCTTATACTCTCTCAGTAGGCTTATACTCTCTCAGTAGGCTTATACTCTCTCAGTAGGCTTATACTCTCTCAGTAGGCTTATACTCTCTCTGTAGGCTTATACTCTCTCTGTAGAATTAAACTCTCTCTGTAGGCTTATACTCTCTCTGTAGGCTTATACTCTCTCTGTAGGCTTATACTCTCTCTGTAGACTTATACTCTCTCAGTAGGCTTATACTCTCTCAGTAGGCTTATACTCTCTCAGTAGGCTTATACTCTATCAGTAGGCTTATACGCTCTCTGTAGGCTTATACTCTCTCTGTAGGCTTATACTCTCTCTGTAGGCTTATACTCTCTCAGTAGGCTTATACTCTCGCAGTAGGCTTATACTCTCTCAGTAGGCTTATACTCTCTCAGTAGGCTTATACTCTCTCTGTAGGCTTATACGCTCTCTGTAGGCTTATACTCTCTCTGTAGGCTTATACTCTCTCAGTAGGCTTATACTCTCTCAGTAGGCTTATACTCTCTCTGTAGGCTTATACTCTCTCTGTAGGCTTATACTCTCTCTGTAGGCTTATACTCTCTCTGTAGGCTTATACTCTCTCAGTAGGCTTATACTCTCGCAGTAGGCTTATACTCTCTCAGTAGGCTTATACTCTCTCTGTAGAATTAAACTCTCTCTGTAGGCTTATACTCTCTCTGTAGGCTTATACTCTCTCTGTAGGCTTATACTCTCTCTGTAGGCTTATACTCTCTCTGTAGGCTTATACTCTCTCAGTAGGCTTATACTCTCGCAGTAGGCTTATACTCTCTCAGTAGGCTTATACTCTCTCAGTAGGCTTATACTCTCTCTGTAGGCTTATACGCTCTCTGTAGGCTTATACTCTCTCTGTAGGCTTATACTCTCTCAGTAGGCTTATACTCTCTCTGTAGGCTTATACTCTCTCAGTAGGCTTATACTCTCGCAGTAGGCTTATACTCTCTCAGTAGGCTTATACTCTCTCAGTAGGCTTATACTCTCTCTGTAGGCTTATACGCTCTCTGTAGGCTTATACTCTCTCTGTAGGCTTATACTCTCTCAGTAGGCTTATACTCTCTCAGTAGGCTTATACTCTCTCTGTAGGCGTATACTCTCTCTGTAGGCTTATACTCTCTCAGTAGGCTTATACTCTCTCAGTAGGCTTATACTCTCTCTGTAGGCTTATACTGTCTCTGTAGGCTTATTCTCTCTCTGTAGGCTTATACTCTCTCAGTAGGCTTATACTCTCTCTGTAGGCTTATACTCTCTCAGTAGGCTTATACTCTCTCAGTAGGCTTATACTCTCTCTGTAGGCTTATACTCTCTCAGTAGGCTTATACTCTCTCTGTAGGCTTATACTCTCTCTGTAGGCTTATACTCTCTCAGTAGGCTTATACTCTCTCTGTAGGCTTATACTCTCTCAGTAGGCTTATACTCTCTCTCTCTTAGTACCAGAAGGAGGAGACATGAAGCACCTCCCTGGCTGTGAGGTCTTAGTACCAGAAGGAGGAGACATGAAGAACCTCCCTGGCTGTGAGGTCTTAGTACCAGAATGAGGAGACATGAAGAACCTCCCTGGCTGTGAGGTCTTAGTACCAGAATGAGGAGACATGAAGCACCTCCCTGGCTGTGAGGTCTTAGTACCAGGATGAGGAGACATGAAGCACCTCCCTGGCTGTGAGGTCTTAGTACCAGGATGAGGAGACATGAAGAACCTCCCTGGCTGTGAGGTCTTAGTACCAGGATGAAGAGACATGGGCTACATCCCCATTCTCCTGAAGTGTGAACTTGTACACTTTCTTGCATGGATTTATTAACGATGGAAACTCCCTCCTGCCAATGCTTCTACCAATCCTATCCCTTTAAATCCTTGATGGGTGTGTGCAAGGGTGGAAAACTATGACGTAGCCATACACAGGGAGTCAACAGAGAGACAGCACCACATTGTACCACGTGTCCACCATCACAACCACACAACCACACACACACACACACACACACACACACACACACACACACACACACACACACACACACACACACACACACACACACACACACACACACACACACACACACACACACACACACACACACACCCAACATACAGCTGTAGTGGCACCCAGTCAACCCCTCATCTCCCTGATTGGTCCCAGTTGGCTACGGCTGGCTGGCATATAAAGGCTCTTTATGGACAAGAGGGTGTGGGTGTGTGTGTGTGTGTGTGTGTGTGTGTGTGTGTGTGTGTGTGTGTGTGTGTGTGTGTGTGTGTGTGTGTGTGTGTGTGTGTGTGTGTGTGTGTGAATGGGAGACCAGCACAGCCTATCATCCGACCTTTGACCTCTCTATGTCAAACGGTTGAGGCTGGCGCCTGGCCGTGACTAAACAGGGTCGTGTTCAGTAGGTACAAAACAGGAGAACATTTTCAAACTGGGGAGGTTTTTATCTGGACTAGTCCAATAACAATGCACATTTGCGTGCTGTTTTGGAACGTTATGCCCCACTGAACATGACCCTGGCTTGTGATTGGTCAATACAGTAGTAGGGATGCTACTGTCTCCACACAACAACAAAACACATGAGAAGTATTTGTTCAGTCAGCTTATCTTTATAACTGTTACAACAAGCATTTTGCTACACACATGAATGTGATCAATATAATGTGATGTGATTTGAACTACAAAGACCCATAAAGCTGTAGGAAGCCCCAGTCTTTCAGTCCATCACCCAGGATATTAGGCTTGACAACTAGACATATTGACTGGATCCCTGGAAAGTCTTCCCGCTTTGCCTTTTCCCAGAAAAAGGGGAAGGAGTATCATTTTTCTTCCCTCAAAAAAGCTTAATCTTGGTGTTTTTCAAAGCAGGATGTAGTGAGGCTCTCTGTTGAAGCTGAACTTTGCAGCACAGCTTTTAGACCTGTACAAACAGACAGTTGTTTGACATACCTGGGTTGGTTGTGGCCTCTGATAATTGAAAAGCTTTACTGTCAACTCGAAGCCCTCCCCTTTCCCTCTCTGCCTTCTGCCTTCCAGAACTACCGGAACGTTCCACCTCCAGGCTCTGGAGATATTAGAATCCATTGTGTTGTGGGGACTCTTTTCTGTCTCTGTCTCAGTGCAGATAATTATAGCTGTGGTTGGTTTTCCTCTTTTTGCTGACTATGAAAGAAACTAGTATCTTTTAGTTTCTGCATAACTTAGGGGCTCAGGATGAGCTTCTGTGTGTTTGTGTATTGAAAAGAGGAACAAATTAACAAAAATTACCTTCAAATGTGAAGTTCGTATTTATTTTATTTTTTCAGGTAATGATCAGTTTGAGGATTGCGGAGGCGAGGACGAGGTTGGCGCCCCTCTTCCTTGACCCTGCGGCTAGCGCTGTTTGATCATAGTTGATCCGGATGTTCCCTCGGGCTGACAGGGAATCTCAAACAATGTCAGTCTCCCTACGTCCCAGATAGCGTGCTATTCCTTACATAGTGCACTGTGGGCCCTGGTCAAAAGTAGTGCACTATGCAGGGCATAGGGTGCCATTGTCTGTTTGGCAGCCCTGTGACTGTTCCAACAGGTGGCTTGAACACACAGATGTATCATCTACAATTATCAACGCCTCTGACCCTGACCTGCCTATAACCTGTCTATGACCTGCCTATAACCTGTCTATTATATGTCTATGACCTGCCTATAAGCTGCCTATGACCTGCCTATGACCTGTCTATTATACCCTGATGAAGACAGCTTGGCTGTCGAAATGTTGGTAATTAAATTCTTGCATCTGAGCTCCTAGAGTGTGCGGCTCTCTTTTATTTTCAAGTTTTCTACTCCGCTAGCCAGCACCTCGCCTAAATAGATGTGCATTTATTTTTCTTCTAGTATGACCTGACTGTGACCTAACTGGTTAATTAAAGGCCCACTCCTTCATTGGAAAACAAGAAAGCAGTAGCCCTGTGTCACGCCTTGACCTTAGAGATCCTCATTATTCTCTGTTTGGTTAGGTCAGGGTGTGACTCGGGTGGGAAAGTCTATGTTTTCTATTTCTTTGTTTTTGGCCGTGTGTGTGTGTGTGTATGTGTGTGTGTGTGTGTGTGTGTGTGGTTCCCAATCAGAGGCAGCTGTCTATCGTTGTCTCTGATTGGGGATCATATATAAGTTGTCATTTTCCGTGTGGGATTTGTGGGATCTTGTTTTCTGTTTAGTTGCTGTTGCCTTTATAGAACTGTGCGCTTTTGTTTTTTTTGTCTTTGTTATTTTTGTTTGGTGTCATCAATAAAAATACAATGTACGCCCTACCACGCTGCACCCTACCACGCTGCGCCCTACTCCCTACCACGCTGCACCCTACCACGCTGCACCCTACCACGCTGCGCCCTACACCCTACCACGCTGCACCCTACCACGCTGCACCCTACCACGCTGCACCCTACCACGCTGCACCCTACACCCTACCACGCTGCACCCTACGACGCTGCACCCTACCACGCTGCACCCTACCACACTGCACCCTACCACGCTGCACCCTACACCCTACCACGCTGCACCCTACCACGCTACACCCTACCACGCTGCGCCCTACCACGCTGCACCCTACCACGCTGCACCCTACCACACTGCACCCTACCACGCTGCACCCTACCACGCTGCGCCCTACCACGCTGCACCCTACCACGCTGCACCCTACCACGCTACACCCTACCACGCTGCACCCTACCACGCTGCACCCTACCACGCTGCACCCTACCACGCTACACCCTACCACGCTGCACCCTACCACGCTGCGCCCTACCACGCTGCGCCCTACCACGCTGCGCCCTACCACGCTACGCCCTACCACGCTGCGCCCTACCACGCTACACCCTACCACGCTGCACCCTACCACGCTGCACCCTACCACGCTGCGCCCTACCACGCTGCGCCCTACCACGCTGCGCCCTACCACGCTGCGCCCTACCACGCTGCACCCTACCACGCTGCACCCTACCACGCTGCACCCTACCACGCTGCACCCTACCACGCTGCACCCTACCACGCTGCACCCTACCACGCTACACCCTACCACGCTGCACCCTACCACGCTGCACCCTACCACGCTGCGCCCTACCACGCTGCGCCCTACCACGCTGCACCCTACCACGCTGCGCCCTACCACGCTGCACCCTACCACGCTACACCCTACCACGCTGCACCCTACCACGCTGCACCCTACCACGCTGCACCCTACCACGCTACACCCTACCACGCTACCCCCTACCACGCTGCACCCTACCACGCTGCACCCTACCACGCTACACCCTACCACGCTACGCCCTACCATGCTACGCCCTACCACGCTACGCCCTACCACGCTGCACCCTACCACGCTACACCCTACCACGCTGCACCCTACCACGCTGCACCCTACCACGCTGCGCCCTACCACGCTGCACCCTACCACGCTGCACCCTACAACGCTGCACCCTACCACGCTGCACCCTACAACGCTGCACCCTACCACGCTGCACCCTACCACGCTGCACCCTACCACGCTACACCCTACCACGCTACACCCTACCACGCTGCACCCTACCACGCTGCGCCTTGGTCTACTCAATCTGCCAACGAGAGCCGCTACACCCTACCACGCTGCGCCTTGGTCTGCTCAATCTGCCAACGAGAGCCGCTACACCCTGCCACGCTGCGCCTTGGTCTGCTCAATCTGCCAACGAGAGCCGCCACACCCTGCCATGCTGCGCCTTGGTCTGCTCAATCTGCCAACGAGAGCCGCTACACCCTGCCACGCTGCGCCTTGGTCTGCTCAATCTGCCAACGAGAGCCGCTACACCCTGCCACGCTGCGCCTTGGTCTGCTCAATCTGCCAACGAGAGCCGCTACACCCTACCACGCTGCGCCTTGGTCTGCTCAATCTGCCAACGAGAGCCGCTACACCCTGCCACGCTGCGCCTTGGTCTGCTCAATCTGCCAACGAGAGCCGCTACACCCTACCACGCTGCGCCTTGGTCTGCTCAATCTGCCAACGAGAGCCGCTACACCCTACCACACTGCGCCTTGGTCTGCTCAATCTGTCAACGAGAGCCGCTACACCCTACCACGCTGCACCTTGGTCTGCTCAATCTGCCAACGAGAGCCGCTACACCCTACCACGCTGCGCCTTGGTCTGCTCAATCTGCCAACGAGAGCCGCTACACCCTGCCACGCTGCGCCTTGGTCTGCTCAATCTGCCAACGAGAGCCGCTACACCCTGCCACGCTGCGCCTTGGTCTGCTCAATCTGCCAACGAGAGCCGCTACACCCTGCCACGCTGCGCCTTGGTCTGCTCAATCTGCCAACGAGAGCCGCTACACCCTGCCATGCTGCGCCTTGGTCTGCTCAATCTGCCAACGAGAGCCGCTACACCCTGCCACGCTGCGCCTTGGTCTGCTCAATCTGCCAACGAGAGCCGCTACACCCTACCACGCTGCGCCTTGGTCTACTCAATCTGCCAACAAGAGTCGCTACACCCTGCCACTTTGTTTGGTATAAAACAGAGGGATGGTGTTGGAGAAATGTAACTTTGAAATGCATAAATTCATCATTGACTATTATCAGCATCTCTCATACGAGAACCAGACGATGCTGACCTTACCGTGACCTGAGTACTGTATGATCCCTCAGGATAACTGATGTTAAATGTCCAGCTGACCAACAACTCATTGTTTTCATAATTTTACGTTTTAATTAGTTAATTTACAAGAACTCTGAATTCCTAGAATGTAAAGGGAGAAGAATTGCGAGAAGGCATTCCAGATCCTGTGTCTGAGAGCTCTGTTTGTTGATGTTTTGTATATGTTGTACATACGTTTTGAACATGAATCCCTTCTGAGAACAGGTAGCTATTTAACCCTAAACCAACACATGGCCACGACCCTATGTAGACTACATACCAGCATTGCCTTCAGTTAACAGATTGTTCTGTAAGTGTAAGATTGGAGACATTCTAAGATTCTTCTGTGGTTAGGTCTCAATAGGAATCTCCATTCTGGGATTGTGGCCTTAGTTGTTTATATACAACAGTGGGCCTTCTGTCTAACCTAGCATGGTTCAGTAGACAAAACACTGAAATAGCAGATCTGTATTTGTTGACCAAATAGACGCAAATACGGCATGAAACCACACGAGGATGGTTTGTTGAATGAACACTGAGACACCATAGAGGTTCAACAACCTAATAATATGTACTGGGAGGGAAGAGAGATAATGTATCTACTATACTCTGGTTTAGAGAC
>NW_027261081.1:42500-65000 GCF_045791955.1 Oncorhynchus clarkii lewisi
GCGTGCAGAGTCTCAATTTGGTGTTTGTCCCATTTTGTGAAGTCTTGGTTGGTGAGCGGACCCCAGACCTCACAACCATAAAGGGCAATGGGTTCTATAACTGATTCAAGTATTTTTAGCCAGATCCTAATTGGTATGTTGAAATGTATGTTCCTTTTGATGGCATAGAATGCCCTTCTTGCCTTGTCTCTCAGATCGTTCACAACTTTGTGGAAGTTACCTGTGGCGCTGATGTTTAGGTCAAGGTATGTATAGTTTTTTGTGTGCTCTAGGGCAACAGTGTCTAGATGGAATTTGTATTTGTGGTCCTGGTGACTGGATCTTTTTTGGAACACCATTATTTTGGTCTTACTGAGATTTACTGTCATGGCCCAGGTCTGACAGAATCTGTGCATAAGATCTAGGTGCTGCTGTAGGCCCTCCTTGGTTGCTGACAGAAGCACCAGATCATCAGCAAACAGCAGACATTTGACTTCGGATTCTAGTAGGGTGAGGCCGGGTGCTGTAGACTTTTCTAGTGTCCGCGCCAATTCGTTGATATATATGTTGAAGAGGGTAGGGCTTAAACTGCATCCCTGTCTCACCCAACGACCCTGTGTGAAGAAATGTGTGTTTTTTGCCAATTTTAACCGCAGACTTGTTGTTTGTGTACATGGATTTTATAATGTCATATGTTTTACCCCCAACACCACTTTCCATCAGTTTGTATAGCAGACCCTCATGCCAAATTGAGTCAAAGGCTTTTTTGTCTCTCTCTGTCTCTCTCTGTCTGTCTCTCGTGCTCTCTGTCTCTTTCTCTCTCTATTTCTCTCTCTCTGTCTCTCTTTCTCTCTCTCTGTCTCTTTCTCTCTCTCTGTCTCTCTCTCTCAATCTCTGTCTCTCTCTCTCTCTCTTTCTTCTCTCTTTCTTCTCTCTTGTTCATTTGTTAATTGCTGTGACACAGTGGTGTGGTATGTTCCAGGTATTTGGGAGAGACAGAGATCAGAGCGTGTCTCCTTCCTTCCCTCTCTCTGTCTCTCTCTACTCTAAGGGAGTGAGGCTCTTCCCTCTCTCTGTCTCTCTCTACTCTAAGGGAGTGAGGCTCTTTCCTCTCTCTGTCTCTCTCTACTCTAAGGGTGTGAGGCTCTTTCCTCTCTCTGTCTCTCTCTACTCTAAGGGAGTGAGGCTCATGACATCCATCAAATATCCATTAGGACCTGGCTGCTAAGACAGGGCTGCAGGGGCTTTAATGTACCTCTGGATCAACAGAGCATGTGCCTAACAATCCACTGGGACGGGGCTCCGGGAATTATCACGGCATTCCTCCAGGAGAGGGGGAGGGGGGGAGGGAGAGGGAGAGGGAGGGGGAGAGGGAGAGGGAGAGGGAGAGGGAGAGGGAGAGGGAGAGGGAGGGGGAGAGGGAGAGGGAGAGGGAGAGGGAGAGGGAGAGGGAGAGGGGGGAAGGGGGGAGAGGGAGAGGGAGAGGGGGGAAGGGGAGAAGGAGGGAGGGAGGGAGGGAGGGGGGAGAGGGGGAGAGGGAGAGGGGAGGGAGGGAGGGAGGGAGGGAGGGAGGGAGGGAGGGAGGGAGGGAGGGAGGGAGGGAGGGAGGGAGGGGTGAGGGGTGAGGGGGAGAGGGAGGGGGGAGAGGGAGTTCTTTATCCTTTTCTCACACTCTCTTCTATCCTCTGCTTCTCTTTTTTTTCTGTCGTTTTTTTCTCTCTTTCTACGTTTTGAGATGTTTAATCTCTTTAACCTCTCCTTCTGCCTCTCTCTCTGTGCTCTTGACTAGAATACAGCATAAGCATATATAAGTGGGTAAAGTGGGTAAAACAGTGTGTAAACATTATTAAAGTGACCAGTGTTCAATGACTTTATGTACATAGGGCAGCATTCTCTAAGGTGCAGGGTAGTTTCAGTTATCTTTCTGTAACTACAGGGTGCAGATTTAGTCTGTGGCCGACTGAGCCGGGCTGGGACAGAACTCAAGAGGAGGGTGTGTGAAACTCAAGTGTGTGAAACTCAAGTGTGTGCATACACGAGACAATGAAAGAGCTTTTGTTAAGGAGTTTCAGTCTGTATAGTATTGTTTTCTCTCTCTCCGAGTGGGAGCTACAGTACAGTGTACAGTAATTATCTATATCCCGCCTTCATATTTCGACATCCCAAGTGGTGCAGCGGTCTAAGGCACTGCTTCGCAGCGCTAAAGGCGTCACTACAGACACCCTGGTTAGATTCCAGGCTGTATCACAACCAGCCGTGATTGGGAGTCCCATAGGGTTGGCACACAATTGGTCCAGCGTCGTCCGGGTTTGGCCGGTGTACGGCATCATCTTAAATAAGAATTTATTCTAGTTAAATTAAGGTTAAATAAATAAAAATATATAATAATTAATATCTAATGTACACGTCTATCTCTCTCTCTCTGTGAGTCTGTGCCTCTGTCTGTTTGTGTGTGTGTGTGTGTGTGTGTGTGTGTGTGTGTGTGTGTGTGTGTGTGTGTGTGTGTGTGTGTGTGTGTGTGTGTGTGTGTGTGTGTGTGTGTGTGTGTGTGAGCTATAGTACAGTAATGTAATTCTCAATTTCCTGCTCTCAAGTCTAATGTACATGTCTCTCTCACCCCACAATGCAGCTGTTCTTCCTGTGTTCTCTGCTGAGTTCCTCTGCAGGGGACAGATTCCAGAGGGATTTATCTCCACAACATGGTCTTCTGGCGTCTTTTCTTAATGCTCCGCCACCATCTGGTTTTCATGTGTGGTTTGGTTGATGGAGACATTATTGGTTTTACTCTGGGCAGCATCTCAAATGACACCCTATTCCCTATATAGTGCACTACTTTAGATCAGAGCCCTATTACCTGTATAGTGCACTACTTTAGACCAGAGCCCTATTCTCTATATAGTGCACTACTTTAGACCAGAGCCCTATTCCCTATATAGTGCACTACTTTAGACCAGAGCCCTATTCCCTATATAGTGCACTACTTTAGACCAGAGCCCTATTCCCTATATAGTGCACTACTTTAGACCAGAGCCCTATGGGAGATGAGGTGCTATTTGGGACTGAACCATTATTTGTCATGATAGTCCAAGGGCTTGTTGAAGCTCGTCAAATCACTTGATGACAGCGATCGGCAAACATTTGACCGGTACCAGCGTAGTAAGCAACAATTAGCCATTAGCCCTTTCTGACCCCTAGCTATGATTAGCTGTTAGCCCTTTCTGACCCCTAGCTATGATTAGCTGTTAGCCCTTTCTGACCCCTACCAATGATTAGCTGTTAGCCCTTTCTGACCCCTAGCTATGATTAGCTGTTAGCCCTTTCTGACCCCTAGCTATGATTAGCTGTTAGCCCTTTCTGACCCCTACCTATGATTAGCTGTTAGCCCTTTCTGACCCCTACCAATGATTAGCTGTTAGCCCTTTCTGACCCCTAGCTATGATTAGCTGTTAGCCCTTTCTGACCCCTAGCTATGATTAGCTGTTAGCCCTTTCTGACCCCTACCTATGATTAGCTGTTAGCCCTTTCTGACCCCTAGCTATGATTAGCTGTTAGCCTTGCCTAGCCTAGCTATGTTAGCAGAATGGAGAGGGGTGATCCTGGTTAATCTTCAAGGAGTGAAGCTGTCTATTGTGCAGTGTGGAGGGTGAAGGAGGAGTGAAGCTGTCTATGGTGCAGTGTTGAGGGTGAAGGAGGAGTGAAGCTGTCTACGGTGCAGTGTGGAGGGTGAAGGAGGAGTGAAGCTGTCTATGGTGCAGTGTGGAGGGTGAAGGAGGAGTGAAGCTGTCTACGGTGCAGTGTGGAGGGTGAAGGAGGAGTGCAGCTGTCTACGGTGCAGTGTGGAGGGTGAAGGAGGAGTGCAGCTGTCTATGGTGCAGTGTGGAGGGTGAAGGAGGAGTGAAGCTGTCTATGGTGCAGTGTGGAGGGTGAAGGAGGAGTGCAGCTGTCTACGGTGCAGTGTGGAGGGTGAAGGAGGAGTGAAGCTGTCTATGGTGCAGTGTGGAGGGTGAAGGAGGAGTGCAGCTGTCTATGGTGCAGTGTGGAGGGTGAAGGAGGAGTGCAGCTGTCTACGGTGCAGTGTGGAGGGTGAAGGAGGAGTGCAGCTGTCTATGGTGCAGTGTGGAGGGTGAAGGAGGAGTGCAGCTGTCTATGGTGCAGTGTGGAGGGTGAAGGAGGAGTGAAGCTGTCTATGGTGCAGTGTGGAGGGTGAAGGAGGAGTGCAGCTGTCTATGGTGCAGTGTGGAGGGTGAAGGAGGAGTGCAGCTGTCTATGGTGCAGTGTGGAGGGTGAAGGAGGAGTGAAGCTGTCTATGGTGCAGTGTGGAGGGTGAAGGAGGAGTGCAGCTGTCTATGGTGCAGTGTGGAGGGTGAAGGAGGAGTGCAGCTGTCTATGGTGCAGTGTGGAGGGTGAAGGAGGAGTGCAGCTGTCTATGGTGCAGTGTGGAGGGTGAAGGAGGAGTGAAGCTGTCTATGGTGCAGTGTGGAGGCTGAGGAGGAGTGAAGCTGTCTATGGTGCAGTGTGGGTGAAGGAGGGACCATCTCATTGCTCCATCCTGGACTAGAACCAGAGACCCTCTCGTTGCTCCATCCTGGACTAGAACCAGGGACCCTCTCGTTGCTCCACCATGGACTAGAACCAGAGACCCTCTCGTTGCTCCATCCTGGACTAGAACCAGGGACCCTCTCGTTGCTCCATCCTGGACTAGAACCAGAGACCCTCTCGTTGCTCCATCCTGGACTAGAACCAGAGACCCTCTCGTTGCTCCATCCTGGACTAGAACCAGAGATCCTCTCGTTGCTCCACCCTGGACTAGAACCAGAGATCCTCTCGTTGCTCCATCCTGGACTAGAACCAGAGATCCTCTCGTTGCTCCATCCTGGACTCGAACCAGAGACCATCTTGTTGCTCCATCCTGGACTAGAACCAGAGACCCTCTCGGTACTCCATCCTGGACTAGAACCAGGGACCCTCTCGTTGCTCCATCCTGGACTAAAACCAGGGACCCTCTCGTTGCTCCACCCTGGACTAGAACCAGGGACCATCTTGTTGCTCCATCCTGGACTATAACCAGAGAACCTCTCGTTGCTCCATCCTGGACTAGAACCAGAGACCCTCTCGGTGCTCCATCCTGGACTAGAACCAGGGACCCTCTCGTTGCTCCATCCTGGACTAGAACCAGGGACCATCTTGTTGCTCCATCCTGGACTATAACCAGAGATCCTCTCGTTGCTCCATCCTGGACTCGAACCACTCTGAGATGCTTTGTGAATACAGGCCCAGGATAATTTGCTAGCACCACTCTGTTATAATTCGATGTAAGGCTAGAGCATCTCAGCACCACCAGCCTCGTGTCATGTCTCTCTGAGAGACCGTGTCAAGTCTCAACTTGATTATCCTCTGCTTATTACCACTCAGTAAGGTCTGTGTGACGACCCGGGAGAATCACAGTTTAGTGTAAATTACAGTATGTGCTGTGTCATCTTGTGTAATTCTGTTGGCCAGGACATTCCAGGAGGGGCCTTTAGGGATTTACCATTAATCCACAAGGAGATGTTTTTAAACAGTTGGAGACTTTAAGGTCACCCTGAGGTCACTTATTTTGAACAGACAGTAAAGTTGGGTTCTTTCACTTTGACAGATTATTACTGTAAGGTAACTTTGACCTTTGATCCTGAGGTAATTCTTCAGTTGGTTCCTGAACAGGTTGAGTACATAATCTAACGTTATATATGGCTTCCAGTCATGCGATCCTGTCACCTGTCAGGAGACTGCAGGGGTTTAGCCTGAGTTTATATCTCCTGTATGGTTTAGTTGAGTTTAGGTTGAGGGTAGCTAACTAATTGTGTTGGTTGACTTGGTGTCTCCCCATGACAACATAAGAGAAGACACCAACTGTCAGAAGAGATTGGCTGATTGTATTGATGTTTGAGTTCAGCATAGGTTGAGTTCAGCATAGGTTGAGTTCAGTATAGGTTGAGTTCAGCATAGGTTGAGTTCAGTATAGGTTGAGTTCAGTATAGGTTGAGTTCAGTATAGGTTGAGTTCAGTATAGGTTGAGTTCAGCAAAGGTTGAGTTCAGTATAGGTTGAGTTCAGTATAGGTTGAGTTCAGCAAAGGTTGAGTTCAGTATAGGTTGAGTTCAGTATAGGTTGAGTTCAGTATAGGTTGAGTTCAGTATAGGTTGAGTTCAGCAAAGGTTGAGTTCAGTATAGGTTGAGTTCAGTATAGGTTGAGTTCAGTATAGGTTGAGTTCGGTATAGGTTGAGTGTATCTAACTACTGGTATATGTTTAGGCTGAATGGTTGACTTGGTGTCTCCCCAGGACCACTAACCCCTGTCCTACTGTCCCTGATTCACAGGTTGGGTATAGGTTCCGGTTGAATTGAGTTAATTAGCTCTTTTGGCCAAACGTCTTTTGTTAGTGTCTTAATGTCCCCCCACAACCAGTACCCTGTCCCTTGTCTCTGTCTTAATGTCCCCTCACAACCAGTACCCTGTCCCTTGTCTCTGTCTTAATGTCCTCCCACAACCAGTACCCCTGTCCCTTGTCTCTGTCTTAATGTCCCCCCACAACCAGTACCCTGTCCCTTGTCTCTATCTTAATGTCCTCCCACAACCAGTACCCCTGTCCCTTGTCTCTGTCTTAATGTCCCCCCCACAACCAGTACCCCTGTCCCTTGTCTCTGTCTTAATGTCCCCCCACAACCAGTACCCTATCCCGTGTCTCTGCCATGCGTCCTCTACTTCTAGTACCTCCAGAAATAGCTCCTAGCCTCCCCTGGCTTCTCCTGGTCAGTCGACACATTCTGAGTGTCCCTGGGAAGTATAGAGAGATGCTCAGCATTTCTCAGAACAACCCAGCCAAACCCAACCAGTCCCCATTCAGACCCAGCCCTACTGGCACTGTGGTGACACTGTGACCCACTACTGACACACTGAGCAGGGAACCCTGCCACAGCAGAACAGATACCTCTACTACAATGTTAGTCATTAGCAATACCGGACATCTGAGTTGTAGGCTATGCTGATGTACTATCACCCTTACCAGATGATCTATATTCCACCCAGTTGGTCCAGGTTACCAGTCTAGTTGGGCTATTCTACCCATTTGGTCCAGGTTACCAGTCTAGTTGGACTATTCCACCCATTTGGTCCAGTTTACCAGTCTAGTTGGACTATTCTATCCAGTTGGTCCAGGTTACCAGTCTAGTTAGACTATTCCACCCCATTTGGTCCAGTTCACCAGTCTAGTTGGGCTATTCCACCCATTTGGTCCAGTTCACCAGTCTAGTTAGACTATTCCACCCATTTGGTCCAGGTTACCAGTCTAGTTGGGCTATTCCACCCATTTGGTCCAGTTCACCAGTCTAGTTAGACTATTCCACCCCATTTGGTCCAGTTCACCAGTCTAGTTGGGCTATTCCACCCATTTGGTCCAGTTCACCAGTCTAGTTAGACTATTCCACCCATTTGGTCCAGGTTACCAGTCTAGTTGGGCTATTCCACCCATTTGGCCCAGTTTACCAGTCTAGTTGGATTATTCTACCCATTTGGTCCAGGTTACCAGTCTAGTTAGACTATTCCACCCCATTTGGTCCAGGTTAC
Source organism: Oncorhynchus clarkii lewisi (assembly GCF_045791955.1). NCBI lineage: Eukaryota > Metazoa > Chordata > Actinopteri > Salmoniformes > Salmonidae > Oncorhynchus > Oncorhynchus clarkii. Next base: position 50,082 of record NW_027261081.1, read on the forward strand.
CAGTCTAGTTGGGCTATTCCACCCATTTGGCCCAGTTTACCAGTCTAGTTGGACTATTCAACCCATTTGGTCCAGGTTACCAGTCTAGTTAGACTATTCCACCCAGTTGGTCCAGGTTACCAGTCTAGTTGGACTATTCCACCCATTTGGTCCAGTTTACCAGTCTAGTTGGACTATTCCACCCATTTGGTCCAGTTTACCAGTCTAGTTGGACTATTCAACCCAGTTGGTCCAGTTTACCAGTCTAGTTAGACTATACCACCCATTTGGTCCAGGTTACCAGTCTAGTTGGACTATTCTACCCATTTGGTCCAGTTTACCAGTCTAGTTGGACTATTCCACCCATTTGGTCCAGTTTACCAGTCTAGTTGGACTATTCCACCCATTTGGTCCAGGTTACCAGTCTAGTTGGACTATTCCACCCATTTGGTCCAGGTTACCAGTCTAGTTGGGCTATTCCACCCATTTGGCCCAGTTCACCAGTCTAGTTGGACTATTCCACCCATTTGGTCCAGGTTACCAGTCTAGTTGGGCTATTCCACCCAGTTGGTCCAGTTTACCAGTCTAGTTGGATTATTCTACCCATTTGGTCCAGGTTACCAGTCTAGTTAGACTATTCCACCCCATTTGGTCCAGGTTACCAGTCTAGTTGGGCTATTCCACCCATTTGGCCCAGTTTACCAGTCTAGTTGGACTATTCAACCCATTTGGTCCAGGTTACCAGTCTAGTTGGGCTATTCCACCCAGTTGGTCCAGTTTACCAGTCTAGTTGGACTATTCTACCCATTTGGTCCAGGTTACCAGTCTGTATATGTCTTACTGTTGGGCTGCCGTCTGAACTTCTTCCCTTCCTTCATTCCTGCTGTCTTTTTTTCTCTCGTTCTGCTGTGTTGTGTGTTCTGTCGTTCTCTGTTGCTATGGTTTCAGGCTGCTCCAGGGGGCACGTCTTGTTTTCACTTCATCTTCTGGGAAGTTACTATGAAGTACTGTATGGATTTGAAGCTGTTCTGCAGGTCGGGCTGAATTTCCCAAAAACACATGTGTGTGTGTGTGTGTGTGTGTGTGTGTGTGTGTGTGTGTGTGTGTGTGTGTGTGTGTGTGTGTGTGTGTGTGTGTGTGTGTGTGTGTGTGTGTGTGTTTGTGCACGAATGCCTGCGTCTATCAGTGTGTGCATGTGTGTGTATGTGTTTGTGCCGAAGGGCCAATAATATTTAGCATCAAACTAAGGGGGGTTGAAATGGCTGGAGGATATGAGTGCTTCCAGATGTTCACTGAAAACTAAATTTATACAATTACACTGGCTGTGAAGGAGAGAGCTCTCTAACTATAAGGCTGTGAAGGAGAGAGCTCTAACTATAAGGCTGTGAAGGAGAGAGCTCTCTAACTATAAGCCTGTGAAGGAGAGAGCTCTCTAACTATAAGGCTGTGAAGGAGAGAGCTCTCTAACTATAAGGCTGTGAAGGAGAGAGCTCTCTAACTATAAGGCCGTGAAGGAGAGAGCTCTCTAACTATAAGTCCGTGAAGGAGAGAGCTCTCTAACTATAAGGCCGTGAAGGAGAGAGCTCTCTAACTATAAGGCCATGAAGGAGAGAGCTCTCTAACTATAAGGCCGTGAAGGAGAGAGCTCTCTAACTATAAGGCCGTGAATGAGAGAGCTCTCTAACTATTAGGCCGTGAAGGAGAGAGCTCTCTAACTATAAGGCAGTGAAGGAGAGAGCTCTCTAACTATTAGGCCGTGAAGGAGAGAGCTCTCTAACTATAAGGCTGTGAAGGAGACTATAAGATCATGGATGAGGATAAGTGCAATGTTCATGGGGAGAACATTTTGCTTATATTCCTCCCCCCGTTCCCAAAGGCACCACACATGGGTTCAAACACTATTTGAAATCATTTCAAAGGCTTAATCTGTGCTCGATTGAGCTTGCCTGTTGCAATGGAACCAATAGGGGCGGCAGGTAGCCTAGTGGTAGCCTAGTGGTTAGAGCGTTGGGCCAGTAACCGAAATGTTGCTAGATTGAATCCCCGAGCTGACAAGGTAAAATCTGTCATTCTGCTCCTGAACAAGGCAGTTAACCCACTGTTCCTAGGCCGTCATTGTAAATGAGAATTTGTTCTTAACTGACTTGCCTAGTTAAATAAAATAAAACATTTAAATAGAAAAGTCATGAAAGTTCAAAACCCCAGACCACCTGCAACTCAGGCAGGCTCAAGTAAATGATTTGAAAGATTTTGAATAGCATTTGAACCCAGGTCTGGGTCTAATGCAAACATGCACACACACACACACACACTTCACACACATTGTGGTGATCTGATCATATATTAGCTAATGAGTATCAGATGATTGGTCTGTCATTGTGTGAAACAATGTGAGAGTCATTATTAGTCATGGAACCAAGTCATAACATCATGGGTGTGTTCAGGGAGGACAGGGGTTAAGCATCAAGGTGTGTGTGTGCGTCCGTGTTGTGTAATAGTATTAGCAGAGTGAACAGAACAGAGCAGATAAGCTAATATGATGGGTAATATTTAACCCATCAATGCTAGGACTAATCCCACAACATCCTGCTGTAATATCTCCATAGAGATAGAGGAACACATGTCTATCAGCCTGCTGTAATATCTCCATAGAGATAGAGGAACACATGTCTATCAGCCTGCTGTAATATCTCCATAGAGATAGAGGAACACATGTCTATCAGCCTGCTGTAATATCTCCATAGAGATAGAGGAACACATGTCTATCAGCCCCCTGCTGTAATATCTCCATAGAGATAGAGGAACACATGTCTATCAGCCCCCTGCTGTAATATCTCCATAGAGATAGAGGAGCACATGTCTATCAGCCTGCTGTAATATCTCCATAGACATAGAGGAACACATGTCTATCAGCCTGCTGTAATATCTCCTTAGAGATAGAGGAAGACATGTCTATCAGCCCCCTGCTGTAATATCTCCATAGAGATAGAGGAACACATGTCTATCAGCCTGCTGTAATATCTCCTTAGAGATAGAGGAAGACATGTCTATCAGCCCCCTGCTGTAATATCTCCATAGAGATAGAGGAACACATGTCTACCAGCCTGCTGTAATATCTCCATAGAGATAGAGGAACACATGTCTATCAGCCTACTGTAATATCTCCATAGAGATAGAGGAACACATGTCTACCAGCCCCCTGCTGTAATATCTCCATAGAGATAGAGGAACACATGTCTATCAGTCGCCTGCTGTAATATCTCCATAGAGATAGAGGAACACATGTCTACCAGCCCCCTGCTGTAATATCTCCATAGAGATAGAGGAACACGTGTCTATCAGCCCCCTGCTGTAATATCTCCATAGAGATAGAGGAACACATGTCTATCAGCCTGCTGTAATATCTCCATAGAGATAGAGGAACACATGTCTACCAGCCCCCTGCTGTAATATCTCCATAGAGATAGAGGAACACATGTTTATCAGCCCCCTGCTGTAATATCTCCATAGAGATAGAGGAACACATGTCTATCAGCCTGCTGTAATATCTCCATAGAGATAGAGGAACACATGTCTATCAGCCTGCTGTAATATCTCCATATAGATAGAGGAACACGTGTCTATCAGCCTGCTGTAATATCTCCATAGAGATAGAGGAACACGTGTCTATCAGCCCGCTGCTGTTCATCACATATGCTATATCTGGTTTCCATGGCTGTCATTGTCAAGCCAAATAATATAATGGAGTTGGCATGATAGTGCCAACAGACTGGCATTCAGGCCAGTAGGTTAGTGCCACTCTAGACAGTATAGTAGCACTATATACAATGTTATTCCTTGCATTTTCTCCAAATTGTTCAATTATACACGCTTTTCTCCAAAGTGTGAAATTGCCTATCCGTGGTATATATTCTATAAATTGTAGCTGTGAAATTGAATAGCGTGCTGAGGTCACTGCTGTCCTGTACTCAGTCTGTATAGCTCCTTAAAGGGGCCTGAGGTCACTGCTGTCCTGTACTCAGTCTGTATAACTCCTTAAAGGAGCCTGAGGTCACTGCTGTCCTGTACTCAGTCTGTATAACTCCTTAAAGGAGCCTGAGGTCACTGCTGTCCTGTACTCAGTCTGTATAGCTCCTTAAAGGAGCCTGAGGTCACTGCTGTCCTGTACTCAGTCTGTATAGCTCCTTAAAGGAGCCTGAGGTCACTGCTGTCCTGTACTCAGTCTGTATAGCTCCTTAAAGGAGCCTGAGGTCACTGCTGTCCTGTAGTCAGTCTGTATAGCTCCTTAAAGGAGCCTGAGGTCACTTCTGTCCTCTACTCAGTCTGTATAGCTCCTTAAAGGGGCCTGAGGTCACTGCTGTCCTGTACTCAGTCTGTATAGCTCCTTAAAGGAGCCTGAGGTCACTGCTGTCCTGTACTCAGTCTGTATAGCTCCTTAAAGGGGCCTGAGGTCACTGCTGTCCTGTACTCAGTCTGTATAGCTCCTTAAAGGAGCCTGAGGTCACTGCTGTCCTGTACTCAGTCTGTATAGCTCCTTAAAGGGGCCTGAGGTCACTGCTGTCCTGTACTCAGTCTGTATAGCTCCTTAAGGGGGCCTGAGGTCACTGTTGTCCTGTACTCAGTCTGTATAGCTCCTTAAAGGAGCCTGAGGTCACTGCTGTCCTGTACTCAGTCTGTATAGCTCCTTAAAGGGGCCTGAGGTCACTGCTGTCCTGTACTCAGTCTGTATAGCTCCTTAAAGGAGCCTGAGGTCACTGCTGTCCTGTACTCAGTCTGTATAGCTCCTTAAAGGGGCCTGAGGTCACTGCTGTCCTGTATTGTGATATTATGGATGGCCAGTCCTTACATCAATAGAGTCTTGACTATACAGAGTGGTAGGCAGGGAGACATCTCTCCAGTCCCATCCCTCAGCTTTTTACCCTCTCAGGGGCAGGGAGACATCTCTCCAGTCCCATCCCTCAGCTTTTTACCTGCTCAGGGGCAGGGAGACATCTCTCCAGTCCCATCCCTCAGCTTTTTACCCTCTCAGGGGCAGGGAGACATCTCTCCAGTCCCATCCCTCAGCTTTTTACCTGCTCAGGGGCAGGGAGACATCTCTCCAGTCCCATCCCTCCGCTTTTTACCTGCTCAGGGGCAGGGAGACATCTCTCCAGTCCCATCCCTCAGCTTTTTACCCTCTCAGGGGCAGGGAGACATCTCTCCAGTCCCATCCCTCAGCTTTTTACCCTCTCAGGGGCAGGGAGACATCTCTCCAGTCCCATCCCTCAGCTTTTTACCCTCTCAGGGGCAGGGAGACATCTCTCCAGTCCCATCCCTCAGCTTTTTACCCTCTCAGGGGCAGGGAGACATCTTTCCAGTCCCATCCCTCAGCTTTTTACCTGCTCAGGGGCAGGGAGACATCTCTCCAGTCCCATCCCTCAGCTTTTTACCCTCTCAGGGGCAGGGAGACATCTCTCCAGTCCCATCCCTCAGCTTTTTACCTGCTCAGGGGCAGGGAGACATCTCTCCAGTCCCATCCCTCAGCTTTTTACCCTCTCAGGGGCAGGGAGACATCTCTCCAGTCCCATCCCTCAGCTTTTTACCTGCTCAGGGGCAGGGAGACATCTCTCCAGTCCCATCCCTCAGCTTTTTACCCTCTCAGGGGCAGGGAGACATCTCTCCAGTCCCATCCCTCAGCTTTTTACCCTCTCAGGGGCAGGGAGACATCTCTCCAGTCCCATCCCTCAGCTTTTTACCCTCTCAGGGGCAGGGAGACATCTCTCCAGTCCCATCCCTCAGCTTTTTACCCTCTCAGGGGCAGGGAGACATCTCTCCAGTCCCATCCCTCAGCTTTTTACCCTCTCAGGGGCAGGGAGACATCTCTCCAGTCCCATCCCTCAGCTTTTTACCCTCTCAGGGGCAGGGAGACATCTCTCCAGTCCCATCCCTCAGCTTTTTACCCTCTCAGGGGCAGGGAGACATCTTGTTTTTGTTTCAACTGCTGAATGCTTCTTTAAAGCAGCATAACTTCTGCTATAACTGTCTTTGGATCGGTGCCAATGGCAGTCCCTAGAAAGTTTAGTACATTCTCTGAAAAACACTGAACGTAGGAGTTTGGTTGAACACTAGACGAGCACATAATCACTGAGCTGAGTCTTGGCAGAGATGTTTAAACGCAGTCAACCTAAAGCCCTATCTGTACATGTGGAATAGTGGAAGATTTTAAAGAATTTGGGGTTTTGAAGAAGCTCTGGGAAGGGTTCCAGAACAGGTTTGGGGGTTTGGCATGGCTTCAATGACGTGTGTGTGTTTGCGTGGGTGTGTTTGCGTGGATGTGTGTTTGCGTGTCTGTGTTTGGCATGGACTCAAAGCAGAGGGCTGGCAGCTCTCTCTCCCCCTTCCCCTTTTCACCCTGTTTGACATGTTTTCACAAACTTTGACTTAACTTGACATAATTCTTATTGGATGTGTTTCCCCTTGTCCTCTAGTGGATGTGGTGCCTCTTGTCCTCTAGTGGATGTGTTGCCTCTTGTCCTCTAGTGGATGTGTTTCTCTTGTCCTCTAGTGGATGTGTTTCTCTTGTCCTCTAGTGGATGTGTTTCTCTTGTCCTCTAGTGGATGTGTTTCTCTTGTCCTCTAGTGGATGTGTTTCTCTTGTCCTCTAGTGGATGTGTTTCTCTTGTCCTCTAGTGGATGTGTTTCTCTTGTCCTCTAGTGGATGTGTTTCCTCTTGTCCTCTAGTGGATGTGTTTCTCTTGTCCTCTAGTGGATGTGTTTCTCTTGTCCTCTAGTGGATGTGTTTCTCTTGTCCTCTAGTGGATGTGTTTCTCTTGTCCTCTAGTGGATGTGTTTCCTCTTGTCCTCTAGTGGATGTGTTGCCTCTTGTCCTCTAGTGGATGTGTTTCTCTTGTCCTCTAGTGGATGTGTTGCCTCTTGTCGTCTAGTGGATGTGTTGCCTCTTGTCCTCTAGTGGATGTGTTTCTCTTGTCCTCTAGTGGATGTGTTTCTCTTGTCCTCTAGTGGATGTGTTTCCTCTTGTCCTCTAGTGGATGTGTTTCTCTTGTCCTCTAGTGGATGTGTTTCTCTTGTCCTCTAGTGGATGTGTTGCCTCTTGTCCTCTAGTGGATGTGTTGCCTCTTGTCCTCTAGTGGATGTGTTTCCTCTTGTCCTCTAGTGGATGTGTTTCTCTTGTCCTCTAGTGGATGTGTTGCCTCTTGTCCTCTAGTGGATGTGTTGCCTCTTGTCCTCTTGTGGATGTGTTTCCTCTTGTCCTCTAGTGGATGTGTTTCCTCTTGTCCTCTAGTGGATGTGTTTCTCTTGTCCTCTAGTGGATGTGTTTCTCTTGTCCTCTAGTGGATGTATTTCTCTTGTCCTCTAGTGGATGTGTTTCTCTTGTCCTCTAGTGGATGTGTTTCTCTTGTCCTCTAGTGGATGTGTTTCTCTTGTCCTCTAGTGGATGTGTTTCTCTTGTCCTCTAGTGGATGTATTTCTCTTGTCCTCTAGTGGATGTGTTTCCTCTTGGCGTTCTCTGACTCCACTCTAACCCTACCAGGGTAACACAGTGACAACCAAGTTGGTAATCAATCATTTTTTATTGTGGTTCTCAGGGACTCAGTGGGGAATTAGAGAGATATATTGATTCATATTGTTGGTCCTGGAATGGGCTTTGTCCCAAATGGTACCCTGTTCTCTAAATAGTGCACTACTTTAGATCAGGGTCCATAGGGCTATATACAGGGAAAAGGGTGCCAGGGTCCATAGGGCTATATATAGGGAATAGGGTGCTAGGCTCTATACAGGGAATAGTGTGCCAGGCTTTACATAGGGAATAGGGTGCCAGGCCTAAATATGTAACAGAGTGCCAGGCTTTATATAGGGAATAGGGTGCCAGGCTCTATATATGGAATAGGGTGCCAGGCTTTATATAGGGAATAGGGTGCCAGGCTCTATATATGGAGCAGAGTGCCAGGCTCTATATAGGGAAAAGGGTGCCAGGCTCTATGTAGGGAATAGGGTGCCAGGCTCTATATAGGGAATAGGGTGCCAGGCTCTATATAGGGAATAGGGTGCCAGGCTCTATATAGGGAATAGGGTGACAGGCTTTATATAGGGAATAGGGTGCCAGGCTATATATAGGGAATAGGGTGACACACTTTATATAGGGAATAGGGTGCCAGGCTATATATAGGGAATAGGGTGCCATGCTCTATATAGGGAATAGGGTGCCATGTTTTATATAGGGAATAGGGTGCCATGTTTTATATAGGGAATAGGGTGCCAGGCTCTATATAGGGAATAGGGTGCCATTTTGGACGTAGGCACAGAGTAGCTAGCTAGTAGATAGTATATTACCAGATTCAGGGGTATCCTCCCTCACACTGCCCCCTTTCTTCAAAGTCCCAGTCCCGGTCATAACTGGTTCTGAGATAAAAGTCAATCCCCTCTGCTCCCTCAGCCTGTGGTAGGGCAAACCTGGTCCCTTCCAGCGGTCTAGCGGTCAGGATGGATATACTGTAGCTTTTATATACTGGAACAGCCAGCCGATGGACCTGTTTAACTGAGCCACACACAGACATAGGGCAAGCCTGGTCCCGTCCAGCGGTCTAGCGGTCAGGATAGACAGAGCTATATAATACAGCCAGCTGATTGACGTGTTTAACTGAGCAGGTGATGTGCTCATTCCCCCTGCTCTAGTTATGGTAAGAGACAGAGGAGCTCTACCCAGTCTGTGAAGGGAGTCTCTGTGAAGGCAGTCTCTGTGAAGGCAGTCTCTGTGATGTCATTCTCTGTGACGTCATTCTCTGTGAAGGCAGTCTCTGTGAAGGCGGTCTTTGTGAAGGCAGTCTCTGTGAAGGCAGTCTCTGTGAAGGCAGTCTCTGGCAGCACTGCACTGCTGCATGAGGTAACTTACTTAAAGGACATTTCCAGGACATTGTATGTGTGTGTGCCTATACAGGCATGTCTGTGAACACATTCACACACTATTCAAACACCTGTGAAAGTATAAATGTTTTATAATAGTTTGTCCTTGTTTTAACAGCAGCTAGATTTCAATCCGCTTAATGAAAATATGCACATTTCTGTTTTTCAAACGTCAGTCACGTATCGATCATCATGTCACCAGAATGAGCCTCTATATTTATTGGAAAGGAGCATCAAGTTCATCACTGCACTTTGACCTCCCTGTGAAGTTCATCATCACTTATTTCATCTGTAGCCTAATAAACTGCATGGTTTCCTGAGTCGTAGTGGGACGACCAAACACCATGTCATCACTTATTTAATCTGAGTCGTAGTGGGACGACCAAACACCATGTCATCACTTATTTAATCTGAGTCGTAGTGGGACGACCAAACACCATGTCATCACTTATTTAATCTGAGTCGTAGTGGGACGACCAAACACCATGTCATCACTTATTTAATCTGAGTCGTAGTGGGACGACCAAACACCATGTCATCACTTATTTAATCTGAGTCGTAGTGGGACGACCAAACACCATATCATCACTTATTTAATCTGAGTCGTAGTGGGACGACCAAACACCATGTCATCACTTATTTAATCTGAGTCGTAGTGGGACGACCAAACACCATGTCATCACTTATTTAATCTGAGTCGTAGTGGGACGACCAAACACCATGTCATCACTTATTTAATCTGAGTCGTAGTGGGACGACCAAACACCATGTCATCACTTATTTAATCTGAGTCGTAGTGGGACGACCAAACACCATATCATCACTTATTTAATCTGAGTCGTAGTGGGACGACCAAACACCATGTCATCACTTATTTAATCTGAGTCGTAGTGGGACGACCAAACACCATGTCATCACTTATTTAATCTGAGTCGTAGTGGGACGACCAAACACCATGTCATCACTTATTTAATCTGAGTCGTAGTGGGACGACCAAACACCATGTCATCACTTATTTAATCTGAGTCGTAGTGGGACGACCAAACACCATGTCATCACTTATTTAATCTGAGTCGTAGTGGGACGACCAAACACCATATCATCACTTATTTAATCTGAGTCGTAGTGGGACGACCAAACACCATGTCATCACTTATTTAATCTGAGTCGTAGTGGGACGACCAAACACCATATCATCACTTATTTAATCTGAGTCGTAGTGGGACGACCAAACACCATGTCATCACTTATTTAATCTGAGTCGTAGTGGGACGACCAAACACCATGTCATCACTTATTTAATCTGAGTCGTAGTGGGACGACCAAACACCATGTCATCACTTATTTAATCTGAGTCGTAGTGGGACGACCAAACACCATGTCATCACTTATTTAATCTGAGTCGTAGTGGGACGACCAAACACCATGTCATCACTTATTTAATCTGAGTCGTAGTGGGACGACCAAACACCATGTCATCACTTATTTAATCTGAGTCGTAGTGGGACGACCAAACACCATGTCATCACTTATTTAATCTGAGTCGTAGTGGGACGACCAAACACCATGTCATCACATTACTTCCATATCATGGTTATTATATCAATATTTCCACATAAAGGAGTTTCCACTGCCATTTCTCACATAATTCATTTTACAGACACTAAAATAAATGTACATTTAATATCAAATTGTACCGACATGTCCTGTTTCCATCACGGCTCTCGTGATTTGTATTTATACATGTGAATTTACTAGCATAAAATCTGTGGATGGGAAGGTAATGAGTCGTTTCGCTGAGGTAGGCCCCTGTGTACAGACTGTTCAGACCCTGAGGCCCAAATGGCATCCTATTCCCTACATAGTGCACTACTTTTTGACCAAAAGTAGTGCACTATATAAGGGGGAAAGGGTGCCATTTAGGATTTAAACAGTGTTCTGGGTGTTCATGCTGGCAGGCTGGCGCTGAGCTGACCTTTGGAACATGTTACACAGTTTCAACAGGATGGGAATATAGGTGTTAGTCGCCTGGATACACACTTCAATTACCATCTGACATGATGGCTCAAAATAACTGTGGACCAAAGGTCGTTGAGGTCATCTTTGGGTGATGATATCATTTTGTGCTTTCGTAGAAAAGATAAAAGGAGAACAAATAAACTTTTGCGTCTCTTCCGTTCAGGGTCCCTATTTAAATGTTTTCTATGTGTCGTACATTTAATTCAGGTGTTTACCTGTATCGAACATCAACATGCAACACAATAACTTCGACACAACACATGACTGAGTACCACTCTTCATATTTTCAAGCATCATGTTATGGGTATGCTTGTCATCGGCAGGACTAAGGAGTTTTTATTTTTTTAAATGTAAAAACACGGAATAGTGCTAGGCACAGGCAAAATCCTACAGGAAAACCTGGTTCAGTCTGCTTTCCACAGACACTGGGAGACAACCTTCCTTCCGTCTAGACACTCCTCTACTCCTTTCAACCTTCCTTCCCCCTTTTCCTCCTCTCCTCCTGTCCTCTTTTCCTCCATCACTTCCCACAGGCCTGCAGGCACGGCTCCTCCTGTCTGACTCTCCCCAACACTCCTCCCCTCCTCTCCTCCATTCCTGCCCACAGGACTTCTGACTCATCCCTCACTCTCCCCGATACTCCTCCCCTCCTCTCCTCCATTCCTGCCCACAGGACTTCTGACTCATCCCTCACTCACCCCATCACTCGTCTCATTTTTGCCCCTTCTCTCCCTCCTCTCTCCTCTCTCCTCTCTCCTCTCTTCTCTCTCTCCCTCATCCTCTGTTCATGATCCAGACCCAGCAGCCCCACCTCAGGCTCAGTCTACACACACCCACTCTATACACACCCACTCTACACACACCCACTCTATACACACCATGCCCAACCTCAAACCAAACCTACAACTCTGAGTTAAATTTGCCCTTAGGGCCCAGTCCTAGGATCAGTTTCAGTAAGCTTACGCTTCCCAAACCTAACCTTAACCATTAGAGGGCAAATATAAGAACTGACCTTGATTGTGGGGCCACTTCATCTTTCTCCTTACCCATTAATCCCACCCAAAACCACCTCACACGCTGTACCTGTGTTTCAGTTTGGTGCCCTACATAAAACTGTCAATCAAAGACTGTGGCCAGATTCCTGCTGACTGTGTTTGTTATGAATAGATGGAGAGATGGAGCCAAATCAAACAGATGGAAATGTGATGACAGACAACGGCTGTGTTTTCTTACAGATATAAATCAGATTCCGTTGTCAGGCTGTACCAATCTCCTACATGATAATTACATGAATCATAGTTTGTTTTTTGTCTACTCGTCAAATTATTTGACAATTAGTAAATATGTATTGTGAAACCTATTATCATTAGGAGAACGCCCCAAAAATGTTACGCTGAAATCCGTAGTTGGTGAAAGTGCCACGTCTGTTTGCGATATTACAACAACAGAAAGGTAACTTCAAACAACGAACACGGTCATTTTTCCATTTGGATATCCTTAAAACCGGGATAGAACAGCAGGAAATGGATGCTGCTCTCCTCCCATTCATCAACAGAACAACAACAATAACAAAGGTGCTGGTGGAATCCCTTTGTGGACTCCAGATTTAAGATTGGTTTGGGTATTTCCTTTTTCGTCACAGCTCACTAAATTGCTTATTTGGGATGTGGAATGAATAGAGCAGGGTTGTCATGCTGAGATAGGGACGGTTACTGTTACACTCATTTCATTGTCTATTTTGTGTCTATTTTTTTCTAAGCAGTGTGAGAGGTACAATAGCTACAGTATATGAAGATCTGTGTTCAACCTCTCTCTCTCTCCCAGCAGACCCCAGTAGTCCCCAGTAGGCCTAAGCACACCCCTTTAGGCCCCAGTAGACTACAGTACGTCCCAGTAGACCCCTTTAGACCCCAGTAGGTCCCAATAGACCCCTTTAGACCCCAGTAGGTCCCAGTAGGCGGCCCCTTTAGGCCCCAGTAGACCCATTTAGACCCCAGTAGACCCCTTTAGACCCCAGTAGTCCCAGTAGACTCCAGTAGTCCCAGTAGACCCCTTTAGACCCCAGTAGGTCCCTTTAGACCCCAGTAGTCCCAGTAGACCCCTTTAGACCCCAGTAGGTCCCAGTAGGCCCCAGTAGGCCCCAGTAGACCCCAGTAGGTCCCGGTAGTCCCCAGTAGGCCCCAGTAGACTCCAGTAGACCCCAGTAGACCCCAGTAGGTCCCAGTAGGCCCCTTTAGGCCCCAGTAGATCCCAGTAGGTCCCAGTAGACCCCAGTAGGCCCCAGTAGACCCCAGTAGACTCCATTAGACCCCAGTAGGTCCCAGTAGGTCCCAGTACACTCCAGTAGGTCCCAGTAGATCCCAGTACACTCCAGTAGACCCCAGTAGGTCCCTGTAGACCCCAGTAGACCCCAGTAGACCCCAGTAGGTCCCAGTAGGTTCCAGTAGGCTCCAGTAGACCCCAGTAGACGCCAGTAGACTCCAGTAGGCCCTAGTAGGTCCTAGTTGGTCCCAGTAGGTCCCAGTAGACCCCAGTAGGTCCTAGTAGACCCCAGTAGACCCCAGTACACTCCAGTAGTAGCACCCTCCCTCCCTGTGCCCCCATCCTCCCTCTGTTTAGTAGCACCCTCCCTCCCTGTGCCCCCATCCTCCCACTGTTTAGTAGCACCCTCCTTCCCTGTGCCCCCATCCTCCCTCTGTTTAGTAGCACCCTCCCTCCCTGTGCCCCCATCCTCCCTCTGTTTAGTAGCACCCTCCCTCCCTGTGCCCCCATCCTCCCTCTGTTTAGTAGCACCCTCCCTCCCTGTGCCCCCATCCTCCCTCTGTTTAGTAGCACCCTCCCTCCCTGTGCCCCCATCCTCCCTCTGTTTAGTAGCACCCTCCCTCCCTGTGCCCCCATCCTCCCTCTGTTTAGTAGCACCCTCCCTCCCTGTGCCCCCATCCTCCCTCTGTTTAGTAGCACCCTCCCTCCCTGTGCCCCCATCCTCCCTCTGTTTAGTAGCACCCTCCCTCCCTGTGCCCCCATCCTCCCTCTGCCCCCTCAGCCTCCAGCACCTCTCTGCATGTCCTGAACAGCTCTCTTCCACCCCCAACCTTACCCATTCTAGTGTTATTGTTTCCATACGGGTCAGAGTGAAACAGTAGGCTGGAGGCTGGAGGCTGGAGGCTGGAGGCTGGCCTGGTGTCGCCTGGATGTCTGACTGCAGGAAGATACACAGAGAGGGGAGGGGACAGCAGGACAACCATTGAGACAGTTATTTAGAGAGCCATTAGTGAAGGTTGTGTACTGTGCACAGATGTTTTTGGGTGTAAATACAAATGCAAGTATATAATCACGTACTTCAATATTTGTGTGTTTTTGGTGATTGTGCCCTCAAACGACTGTGTGTGTTTATATTTCATTTAGCTGAACAATGTGTGTGTAGTGGCTGAACTAGACACACAGCGGGTCACAGCTGGACAGGCCCTGGGGGGGATTCTATTGGCCAGTGTCCAGTTGGACGGGAAGTGACATCGCTGTGTTCCGGTGCCATGATGGCTCTGACTCCACACTGGCCAACATGAAACAGGCCAGAGTGTTTGTGTGTGTGTGTGTCTGTCCATGGGCCCTGCCAGGCCATATACCACCACAGCAGGGTCATCCTGTTGACCCAGAGGTGTGTGTGTGTGCTTGCGTGCGAGTGTGTGTGTTTTTATGTGAGTGCGTGCTTGTGTGTGTATGTGTGTACAAGTGTGTGTACGAGTACTTGCGTGAGTATGCGTGTGCGATTGTGCGATTGTTCATCCTGTGGGTCCTTTCTGGGTGTGTTTAACAGTGATGTCATACACATAACAATGTTTTACTGTCCCCTCTAACTAAGGACAGATAGGGAGGGAGGGAGGGAGGGAGGGAGGGAGGGAGGGAGGGAGGGAGGGAGGGAGGGAGGGAGGGAGGGAGGGAGGGAGGGAGGGAGGGAGGGAGGGAAATGGGGACAGAGAAGAGAGCTAGAGAGTCATAGAATCAGAGAGATACAGAGACAGA
>NW_027261081.1:72500-90000 GCF_045791955.1 Oncorhynchus clarkii lewisi
ATGGAGCTCAGGACTGACATAGCTAGGTTATAAAGGAGCTCAGGACTGACATAGCTAGGTTATAAAGGAGCTCGGGACTGACATATCTACGTTATAAAGGAGCTCAGGACTGACATAGCTAGGTTATAAAGGAGCTCTGGACTGACATATCTAGGTTATAAAGGAGCTCAGGACTGACATATCTAGGTTATAAAGGAGCTTAGGACTGACATAGCTAGGTTATAAAGGAGCTCAGGACTGACATAGCTAGGTTATAAAGGAGCTCACTCAGGACTGACATAGCTAGGTTATAAAGGAGCTCACTCAGGACTGACATAGCTAGGTTATAAAGGAGCTTAGGACTGACATAGCTAGGTTATAAAGGATCTCAGGACTGACATATCTAGGTTATAAAGGAGCTCAGGACTGACATAGCTGGGTTATAAAGGAGCTCTGGACTGACATATCTAGGTTATAAAGGAGCTCAGGACTGACATAGCTAGGTTATAAAGGAGCTTAGGACTGACATAGCTAGGTTATAAAGGAGCTCACTCAGGACTGACATATCTAGGTTATAAAGGAGCTCAGGACTGACATAGCTAGGTTATAAAGGAGCTAAGGACTGACATAGCTAGGTTATAAAGGAGCTCACTCAGGACTGACATAGCTAGGTTATAAAGGAGCTCAGGACTGACATAGCTAGGTTATAAAGGAGCTTAGGACTGACATAGCTAGGTTATATTGGAGATCAGGACTGACATAGCTAGGTTATAAAGGAGCTCAGGACTGACATACACCACATGACCAAAAGTATGTGGACCTCTCTTTGTGCACGGGGGCATTGTCATGCTGAAACAGGAAAGGGCCTTCCCCAAACTGTTGACACAAAGTTGGAAGCACAGAATTGTCTAGAATGTCACTGTATGCTGTAGTGTTAAGATTTCCCTTCGCTGGAGCTAAGGGGCCCGACCCATGAACAACAGCCCCAGAGCATTATCCTGCCAGATGGTGAAGCGTGATTCATCTCCAGAGAATGTGTTTCCACTGCTCCAGAGTCCAATGGCGTCAAGGTTTACACCATCCCAGCCGACACTTGGCATTGCGCATGGTCTTAGGCTTGTGTGGGGCTGCTCGGACACAGAAACCAATTTTATGAAGCTTCTGACGAATAGTTATTGTGCTGAAGTTGCTTCCAGAGGCAGTTTGGAACTCGGTAGTGAGTGTTGCAACCGAGGACAGACCATTTTTGCACGTTACGCGCTTCAGCATGGTCCCATTCTGTGAGCTTGTGTGGCCTACCACTTCGAGGCTGAGTCGTTGGTGCTCCTAGAAGTTTCCACTTCACAATAACAGCATTTACAATTGACCGGGGCAGCTCTAGCAGGGCAGAAATTTGATAAACTGGCTAGTTGGAAAGATGGCATCCTATGCCGGTGCCATGTTGAAAGTCACTGAGCTCTTCAGTAAGGCCATGCTGTGGCCAACGTTTGTCTATGGAGATTGTATGGCTCATTCAGGACTCACATATCTAGGTCACAGAAGAGTTCATTCAGGACTGGCATATCTAGGTCACAGAAGAGTTCATTCAGGACTGGCATATCTAGGTCACAGAAGAGTTCATTCAGGATTGGCATAACAGTACCTAGGTTAGGTAAGAGCTCACTAAGAGTATGAGATGGGCCCATCTCCCTTTCTATGTTTTCTCTCTCTCTGCCTTTGTCTCTTTCTCCTTCTCTCTCTCCTCTCCCTTCTCTCTCTCTCTGCCTCTTTCTCCTCTCTCTCTCTCTCTCTCTCTCTCTTTCTCTCTTTCTCTCCTCTCTCTCTCTCTCTCTCTCTCTCTCTTTCTCCTCTCTCTCTCGCTCTCTCTCTGTCTCTCTGCCCTCTGCCTCTCTTCTTCTCTCTCACTCTACTTCTTCCTTCTCCCCTCTCTCTCCTATCCTCACCCTCTTACCCTCACTTTCCTCTCTCCATTGGCCAAGACACCCAACAAGCAGGGGTATGATTGGCTGAGAACCCTAAGGTGTGGGTTGAAATATAACCTGTGGACATTATATTTATGTTTGTATCTGTCGTTGGCATGGTAACATTGATAGGTATACTATGTTTTCTTCCTGAATGCTTACATATGTAGGATCTGAATTTGACCAGTTTCTCACAGTAGGAAAATAACCATGCAGCAACAGGAAATGATTGTGCGGATCATTATTGATTGACATTTTTGTAGGGGTTGGTAGATTTGTTGTAAAGATAAATCAAGTCTAAAATGTGAAAGTGGAAATTATAAACTTTAGAAGCCTTTGTGTGCATTTCTTGCTTTGGAGGACATTCCCTGCAACAACAGGTTGATCAAATGAAGATCCTGCACCTGTAGCAGTAAATCCTGTCATGTCAGGCAGGTGTGGTGATTTGATGAAGCTGCCACACATACTGTAGAGGCCTACAGTTTCTCAGAGGTACAGGATTTGTCAGCACACGTCATGCATGAAACTTGTTTCTTTTGAACACTAGCAAAGTGTAGTTGTCCCAGTGATAGTGATAGATAATTCATGTTTGATACACAAAGTGTAGTTGTCCCAGTGATAGGGATAGATCATTCATGTTTGAAAGTGTAGTTGTCCCAGTGATAGTGATAGATAATTCATGTTTGATACATAAAGTGTAGTTGTCCCAGTGATAGTGATAGATAATTCATGTTTGATACACAAAGTGTAGTTGTCCCAGTGATAGGGATAGATCATTCATGTTTGAAAGTGTAGTTGTCCCAGTGATAGTGATAGATAATTCATGTTTGATACATAAAGTGTAGTTGTCCCAGTGATAGTGATAGATAATTCATGTTTGATACACAAAGTGTAGTTGTCCCAGTGATAGTGATAGATAATTCATGTTTGATACACAAAGTGTAGTTGTCCCAGTGATAGTGATAGATCATTCATGTTTGAAAGTGTAGTTGTCCCAGTGATAGTGATAGATCATTCATGTTTGAAAGTGTAGTTGTCCCAGTGATAGGGCTAGATAATTCATGTTTGATACATAAAGTGTAGTTGTCCCAGTGATTGTTCATGTTCTGATAGTAGTTCACGAGGACTGTTTTTGATCATATGCCCTGTGTGGTTCCCCTATGGGGACAGTCGAAGAACCCTTTTAGGTTCTAGATGATCGAGAACAGGCCAAAAAGATCATCAAGAGGGGGCCTCCCGGGTGGCGTAGTGGTTAAGGGCACTGCACTGCAGCGCCAGTTCGCGCCCAGGCTCTGTCGCAACCGGTCGCGACCGTGAGGTCCGAGGGGCGACGCACAATTGGCCTAGCGTCGTCCGGGTTAGGGAGGGTTTGGCCGGTAGGGATATCCTTGTCTCATTGTGCACCAGCGACTCCTGAGCGGGCCGGGCGCTAACCAAGGTCACCAGGTGCACGGTGTTTCCTCCGACACATTGGTGCGGCTGACTTCCGGGTTGAATGCCTGCGGCTTGGTTAGCGTGCATCAAAGCTGGGACCGAGAGACTGATAAACAGCGTCTATCTCAAGGCCATCAGACTGTTAAATAACCGGCTACCACCCGGTTACTCAACCCTGCACCTTAGAGGCTGCTGTCCTATGTACATAGACATGGAATCACTGGTCACTTTAATATTGTTTACATACTGCTCTACTCATCTCATACTGTATTCTATTCATTTATTTTAGTCAATGCCACTCTGACATTGCTCATCCTAATATTTATATATTTCTTAATTCCATTATTTGACTTTAGATTTGTGTGTATTGTTGTGCATTTTTAGATATTACTGTACTATTGGAGCTAGAAACACAAGCATTTCGCTACACCCGCAATAACATCTGCTAAATATGTGTATGTGACCAATACAATTTGATTTGATTTGATTTGATACCACCTTTTTTTCTGAGTGTAGGGCCTATAATGGTCAGGTCTCCTGGTCAGGTCTCCTGGTCAGGTCTCCTGGTCAGATCTCTTGGTCAGATCTCCTGGTCAGATCTCTTGGTCAGATCTCTTGGTCAGATCTCTTGGTCAGGTCTCTTGGTCAAATCTCTTGGTCAGGTCTCTTGGTCAGGTCTCTTGGTCAAATCTCTTGGTCAGGTCTCTTGGTCAGGTCTGCTGGTCAGGTTTCTTGGTCAGGTCTCTTGGTCAGATCGATTGGTCAGGTCTCTTGGTCAGGTCTCTTGGTCAGATCTCTTGGTCAGGTCTCTTGGTCAGGTCTCTTGGTCAGATCTCTTGGTCAGGTCTCTTGGTCAGGTCTCTTGGTCAGGTCTCTTGGTCAGGTCTCTTGGATCTATAGTTGTTATATAAGCCTGACTCAGTCCTGTCCTGTAAGGCTGGTAGGAGGTTAGTTGCCTAGAGACAAGACGGTAGACCCTCATGGTGTCTGAATCCATTGGGGTCTACAGCCAAGTCTCAGAGTAAAGGAGGTGAGGGGTGGAGGTGGTAGAGTAACCTTGAACGAGACCTTGAACTAAACAGCCTTGAAGAAGAGCACTGAAGTTGTCAACGGGATAGGGATGCCAGGTAGTGTTGGGTGGGTGGAGACTCTACTGGAGAGGTGGAAGGTGCTGAGTGACATTTGTTACGTTGTTCTCTTGTCTTAAAACGTCCCTCCCTCAATCACAGGAGAGACCAGTTCACACATTCCCCTCCAGCCTCTTTACTGTAGATCTAACTACAGTTTCACACATTCCCCTCCAGCCTCTTTACTGTAGATCTAACTACAGTTTCACACATTCCCCTCCAGCCTCTTTACTGTAGATCTAACTACAGTTTCACACATTCCCCTCCAGCCTCTTTACTGTAGATCTAACTACAGTTTCACACATTCCCCTCCAGCCTCTTTACTGTAGATCTAACTACAGTTTCACACATTCCCCTCCAGCCTCTTTACTGTAGATCTAACTACAGTTTCACACATTCCCCTCCAGCCTCTTTACTGTAGATCTAACTACAGTTTCACACATTCCCCTCCATCCTCTTTACTGTAGATCTAACTACAGTTTCACACAATCCCCTCCAGCCTCTTTACTGTAGATCTAACTACAGTTTCACACAATCCCCTCCAGCCTGTTTACTGTAGATCTAACTACAGTTTCACACATTCCCCTCCAGCCTCTTTACTGTAGATCTAACTACAGTTTCACACATTTCCCTCCATCCTCTTTACTGTAGATCTAACTACAGTTTCACACAATCCCCTCCAGCCTGTTTACTGTAGATCTAACTACAGTTTCACACAATCCCCTCCAGCCTGTTTACTGTAGATCTAACTACAGTTTCACACAATCCCCTCCAGCCTGTTTACTGTAGATCTAACTACAGTTTCACACAATCCCCTCCAGCCTGTTTACTGTAGAACTAACTACAGTTTCACCACACAACTAGTCTTTGTTGGTTACACATTTAGGGCTCAATTGCCTACAACTCAGTTCAATCAATGAATTTGAAAATGACTGCTGACTGACATTTGTCACATTTGTAAAAATGTTCTGTTCCCTCAAAGCTAGAATCCTTAGTTGCTACATCCATTTCTGGACTTATACATTAATGATATATACCCATTAAACCTAACTTATACATTAATGATATATACCCATTAAACCTAACTTATACATTAATGATATATACCCATTAAACCTAACTTATACATTAATGATATATACCCATTAAACCTAACTTATACATTAATGATATATACCCATTAAACCTAACTTATACATTAATGATATATACCTATTAAAGTGGCTCGTCTCCCTGTTTGGGCGGTGCTCGGCGGTCGTCGTCGTCGGCCTACTAGCTGCCACTGATCCATTTTTCTTTTTCGTTTGTGTCCGTCTGTTTTGTTTACAACTGTGTCCTATTAGTTAATTTGGGTGGGTTTATTAACCTCTAGCTGCCTGCTAGTCTGTGTGAGGGTTTATTAACCTCTAGCTGCCTGCTAGTCTTTGTGAGGGTTTATTAACCTCTAGCTGCCTGCTAGTCTGTGTGAGGGTTTATTAACCTCTAGCTGCCTGCTAGTCTTTGTGAGGGTTTATTAACCTCTAGCTGCCTGCTAGTCTTTGTGAGGGTTTATTAACCTCTAGCTGCATGCTAGTCTTTGTGAGGGTTTATTAACCTCTAGCTGCCTGCTAGTCGTTGTGAGGGTTTATTAACCTCTAGCTGCCTGCTAGTCTTTGTGAGCGTTTATTAACCTCTAGCTGCCTGCTAGTCTTTGTGAGGGATTATTAACCTTTAGCTGCCTGCTAGTCTTTGTGAGGGATTATTAACCTCTAGCTGCCTGCTAGTCTTTGTGAGGGATTATTAACCTCTAGCTGCCTGCTAGTCGTTGTGAGGGTTTATTAACCTCTAGCTGCCTGTTAGTCTTTGTGAGGGTTTATTAACCTCTAGCTGCCTGCTAGTCTTTGTGAGGGTTTATTAACCTCTAGCTGCCTGCTAGTCTTTGTGAGGGATTATTAACCTCTAGCTGCCTGCTAGTCTTTGTGAGGGTTTATTAACCTCTAGCTGCCTGCTAGTCTTTGTGAGGGTTTATTAACCTCTAGCTGCCTGCTAGTCTTTGTGAGGGTTTATTAACCTCCGCTGACTGCTAGAGTCTTTGTGAGGGTTTATTAACCTCTAGCTGCCTGCTAGTCTTTGTGAGGGATTATTAACCTCTAGCTGCCTGCTAGTCTTTGTGAGGGTTTATTAACCTCTAGCTGCCTGCTAGTCTTTGTGAGGGTTTATTAACCTCTAGCTGCCTGCTAGTCTTTGTGAGGGTTTATTAACCTCCGCTGACTGCTAGAGTCTTTGTGAGGGTTTATTAACCTCTAGCTGCCTGCTAGTCTTTGTGAGGGATTATTAACCTCTAGCTGCCTGCTAGTCTTTGTGAGGGTTTATTAACCTCTAGCTGCCTGCTAGTCTTTGTGAGGGTTTATTAACCTCTAGCTGCCTGCTAGTCTTTGTGAGGGTTTGCTCTGTTAGGGGTGAGTGTTTGCTCTGTTAGGGGTGAGTGTTTGCTCTGTTAGAGGTGAGTGTTTGCTCTGTTAGAGGTGAGTGTTTGCTCTGTTAGGGGTGAGTGTTTGCTATGTTAGGGGTGAGTGTTTGCTCTGTTAGGGGTGAGTGTTTGCTCTGTTAGGGGTGAGTGTTTACTCTGTTAGGGGTGTGTGTTTGCTCTGTTAGGGGTGAGTGTTTGCTCTGTTAGGGGTGAGTGTTTGCTCTGTTAGGGGTGCGTGTTTGCTCTGTTAGGGGTGCGTGTTTGCTCCGTTAGGGGTGAGTGTTTGCTCTGTTAGGGGTGAGTGTTTGCTATGTTAGAGGTGAGTGTTTGCTCTGTTAGGGGTGCGTGTTTGCTCTGTTAGGGGTGCGTGTTTGCTCTGTTAGGAGTGCGTGTTTGCTCCGTTAGGGGTGAGTGTTTGCTCCGTTAGGGGTGAGTGTTTGCTCTGTTAGGGGTGAGTGTTTGCTCTGTTAGGGGTGAGTGTTTGCTCTGTTAGGGGTGAGTGTTTGCTCTGTTAGGGGTGAGTGTTTGCTCTGTTAGGGGTGCGTGTTTGCTCTGTTAGAGGATTCTAGCCTTAACCTCCCCTCACCCCTCAAAGTAAAGCCTCCAGTTCCCTCCAGACCCCTCCAGGTCCCTCCAGTTCCCTCCAGGCCCCTCCGGACACCTCCAGGCCCCTCCAGTTCCCTCCAGTTCCCACCATACCCCCCCAGGTCCCTCCAGACCCCACCAGGCCCCTCCAGTTCCCTCCAGACCCCTCTAGGCCCCTCCAGGCCCCTCCAGGCCCCTTGTTCCCTCCAGACCCCTACAGGTCCCTCCAGTTCCCCCCAGTTCCATCCAGGCCCCTACAACTCCCTCCAGTTCCATCCAGGTCCCTCCAGTTCCCTCCAGGCCCATCCAGGCCCCTCCAGTTCCCTCCAGTTCCATCCAGGCCCCTCCAGGCCCCTACAGTTCCATCCTGGCCCCTCCAGTTCCCTCCAGACCCCTCCAGGCCCCTCCAGTTCCCTCCAGGCCCCTCCAGTTCCCTCCAGGCCCCTCCAGTTCCCTCCAGGCTCCTCCAGGCCCCCACCTGTTTTTTCATGTCAAACTATCTAATTACAGTTTCAGAAGATGTTTCCCTTGCCCCCCCCCTAGTATAAGAGGTCTCTATAAAGGTTGTCGTCGTGCCAACACACAGGGGAGAATGTGCCACTCTGACCAACTCCTAGCCTCCCATTCGTCATTGGCCAGGGGAGTAGCCAATGAGCAGTAAGGGGAGATGTTTTACTTCCTGTGGGCTGGTATACGGCCCCCTTTGAGGAATATTCCAGACCTCTCTCGTGGTGTTTATTTAAAAAGAGAGAAATAATCCTGCTTGTTAACTAAAACAGCACCACAGTGTGTGTGGTATAACTCAACCTGAGCCTGTGTGTGTGTGTGTGGTATAACTCAACCTGAGCCTGTGTGTGTGTGTGTGTGGTATAACTCAACCTGAGCCTGTGTGTGTGTGTGTGTGGTATAACTCAACCTGAGCCTGTGTGTGTGTGTGTGGTATAACTCAACCTGAGCCTGTGTGTGTGTGTGTGTGTGTGTGTGTGGTATAACTCAACCTGAGTGTGTGTGTGTGTGTGTGTGTGTGTGTGTGTGTGTGTGTGTGTGTGTGTGTGTGTGTGTGTGTGTGTGTGTGTGGTTACTAGACGTGAGCCTGGTCTTGGTTGTGGAGGAACCTGCTTTCAGTAAAGGAAAAGGAAAAGGGGGGCGAGAGAGAGCGAGAGAGAGAGTTAGTGAGAAGGGGGGTGAGAGAGAGAGGGAGAGTTAGTGAGAAGGGGGGCGAGAGAGAGAGAGTTAGTGAGAAGGGGGGCGAGAGAGAGAGTTAGTGAGAAGGGGGAGAGAGAGAGAGTTTGTGAGAAGGGAGAGAGAGAGTTTGTGAGAAGGGGGGAGAGAGAGAGAGAGAGTTTGTGAGAAGGGGGGAGAGAGAGAGAGAGAGAGAGAGAGAGAGAGAGAGAGAGAGAGAGAGTTAGTGAGAATGGGGGTTGGAGAGAGAGAGAGAGTTAGTGAGAAGGGGGGCGAGAGAGAGAGAGTTAGTGAGAAGGGGGGCGAGAGAGAGAGAGAAAGTTAGTGAGATGGGGGAGAGAGAGAGAGTTTGTGAGAAGGGGAAGAGAGAGAGAGAGAGAGTTTGTGAGAAGGGGGGAGAGAGAGAGAGAGAGAGTTAGTGAGAAGGGGGGCGAGAGAGAGAGAGAGAGTTAGTGAGAAGGGGGGCGAGAGAGAGAGTTAGTGAGAAGGGGGAGAGGGAGAGAGAGTTAGTGAGAAGGGGGGAGAGAGAGAGAGAGTTAGTGAGAAGGGGGGCGAGAGAGAGAGAGTTAGTGAGAAGGGGGAGAGGGAGAGAGAGTTAGTGAGAAGGGGGAGAGGGAGAGAGAGTTAGTGAGAAGGGGGAGAGAGAGAGAGAGAGAGTTAGTGAGAAGGGGGGCGAGAGAGAGAGAGTTAGTGAGAAGGGGGGTGAGAGAGAGAGAGAGAGTTAGTGAGAAGGGGGGCGAGAGAGAGAGAGTTAGTGAGAAGGGGGGCGAGAGAGAGAGAGAGAGTTAGTGAGATGGGGGAGAGAGAGAGAGTTTGTGAGAAGGGGGAGAGAGAGAGAGAGAGAGAGTTTGTGAGAAGGGGGGAGAGAGAGAGAGTTAGTGAGAAGGGGGGCGAGAGAGAGAGAGATAGTTAGTGAGAAGGGGGGCGAGAGAGAGAGAGAGAGAGTTAGTGAGAAGGGGGGCGAGAGAGAGTTAGTGAGAAGGGGGAGAGGGAGAGAGAGTTAGTGAGAAGGGGGGAGAGAGAGAGAGAGAGTTAGTGAGAAGGGGGGCGAGAGAGAGAGAGTTAGTGAGAAGGGGGAGAGGGAGAGAGAGTTAGTGAGAAGGGGGGAGAGAGAGAGAGAGAGAGTTAGTGAGAAGGGGGGCGAGAGAGAGAGAGTTAGTGAGAAGGGGGGCGAGAGAGAGGGAGAGAGAGATAAGTAAGTAAGCAAGTAAATTTGAGAAAACGAGGGAGCGAAAAAGAGATATGAGTGTATCTTCTGGCAGCTCTCCCTGTAAGTAATGTACATAACGTCTGACTGTAGCAGTCTCAGAGGAGAGGAGATGTGAACCAGTATACAGTATATACATTCCTCCTCTCCTCCCTCCCTCCCTGAGCACGTGGTGGGACATGAAGTCGCTGTTATGAAAGACTTAGAGTTCTAGGAAGGCAGACATCAGTTCCAAGAGATCAGGGAAGGACGTAGGAGGAACGACACCCGAGCAGCGCAGCAATGTACAACACATTCGTACCACCGTCACTGTATATAGGTCAGGATGTTATTGTAAAAGACAATGTTTTCTCAATGACTTACCTGACTTACTAAAACAAAAGTTTAGAATTCTTCAAATAACTTACCTGACTTACCAAAACAAAAGTTTAGAATTCTTCAAATGACTTACCTGACTTACCAAAACAAAAGTTTAGAATTCTTCAAATGACTTACAACTTGTTGATTTTCTCTTCAGTACATTTGAAAGAAAGAGTAATCTGAAAGTTTCAAATTTCAGCATTTATTCACCAGGTGCCCAGGATACGTCAGGTGTAAAACAGTGAAACTCTAACCTTGACTAACCTTGAGAGCTCCTTCCCAGCAGGATACGTCAGGTGTAAAACAGTGAAACTCTAACCTTGACTAACCTTGGGAGCTCCTTCCCAGCAGGATACGTCAGGTGTAAAACAGTGAAACTCTAACCTTGACTAACCTTGGGAGCTCCTTCCCAGCAATGCAGAGATAATAATAATAGTCTAGATAATAACAACAGAAAACATGTTTTAAAACAAGAAGCACGATATAAGTTGAAGAAACAGGACAATAACAACAAGATGTTGTCTGTATCATGTTGGGTTCACAGTTCACAGGCTCTTACAGGAGGTCTGGTTCGAGAAAGGGCCTAAAATGTCCGCTTTCATCCTGATGTTCTGAAAAAAGTATTGTGATACGAAGGCCGTGAGGTCGATACGTAAAGCTGATTAAAAATCAGTGATATTATCAAGAGCAGTGTGTGGTTTCCTTTCTCCTTCATCTTGTTCAATTGTTAACCTGCACCTGCAAAACAGATTCCTCAGGTGTGCGAATGCCTTTTGAATTTTGTGATACGAAAGTTTTAAACAACATGTCAAACATCCATCCTCACAGTGACGTTTCTATGTGAGAACTGCCAGAACAATTTGAGATGCCAAAAATATTTCCCTCCTACTCTGCGGTGGAATCGGACACGAAGGACCTGCTGACAGACATGACAGTGTTATGACAGATTTACAGTTTGAGGAATACGCACATTGTTTCCAAGAGATCAAAGAAGGGAACATGGCAGGAATGGCAACACTACAAAGCAGGACACCCTTAAAAACACAAACTACAGCAACAACAACATCCTCCGTATTAACAGGACAACTTTAGTAATATGACTGTTCCCGTTTCTCCCCAGTAGAAGAGGGGAACCATCCCCTTCTCTCCCCAGTAGAAGAGGGGAACCATCCCCTTTTCTCCCCAGTAGAAGAGGGGAACCATCCCCTTCTCTCCCCAGTAGAAGAGGGGAACCATCCCCTTTTCTCCCCAGTAGAAGAGGGGAACCATTCCCTTTTCTCCCCAGTAGAAGAGGGGAACCATCCCCTTTTCTCCCCAGTAGAAGAGGGGAACCATCCCCTTTTCTCCCCAGTAGAAGAGGGGAACCATCCCCTTTTCTCCCCAGTAGAAGAGGGGAACCATCCCCTTTTCTCCCCAGTAGAAGAGGGGAACCATTCCCTTTTCTCCCCAGTAGAAGAGGGGAACCATCCCCTTTTCTCCCCAGTAGAAGAGGGGAACCATTCCCTTTTCTCCCCAGTAGAAGCGGGGAACCATTCCCTTTTCTCCCCAGTAGAAGAGGGGAACCATCCCCTTTTCTCCCCAGTAGAAGAGGGGAACCATTCCCTTTTCTCCCCAGTAGAAGAGGGGAACCATCCCCTTTTCTCCCCAGTAGAAGAGGGGAACCATTCCCTTTTCTCCCCAGTAGAAGAGGGGAACCATCCCCTTTTCTCCCCAGTAGAAGAGGGGAACCATCCCCTTTTCTCCCCAGTAGAAGAGGGGAACCATCCCCTTTTCTCCCCAGTAGAAGAGGGGAACCATTCCCTTTTCTCCCCAGTAGAAGAGGGGAACCATCCCCTTTTCTCCCCAGTAGAAGAGGGGAACCATCCCGTTTTCTCCCCAGTAGAAGAGGGGAACCATCCCCTTTTCTCCCCAGTAGAAGCGGGGAACCATTCCCTTTTCTCCCCAGTAGAAGAGGGGAACCATTCCCTTTTCTCCCCAGTAGAAGAGGGGAACCATCCCCTTTTCTCCCCAGTAGAAGAGGGGAACCATCCCCTTTTCTCCCCAGTAGAAGAGGGGAACCATCCCCTTTTCTCCCCAGTAGAAGAGGGGAACCATTCCCTTTTCTCCCCAGTAGAAGAGGGGAACCATCCCCTTTTCTCCCCAGTAGAAGAGGGGAACCATCCCCTTTTCTCCCCAGTAGAAGAGGGGAACCATCCCCTTTTCTCCCCAGTAGAAGCGGGGAACCATTCCCTTTTCTCCCCAGTAGAAGAGGGGAACCATCCCCTTTTCTCCCCAGTAGAAGAGGGGAACCATCCCCTTTTCTCCCCAGTAGAAGAGGGGAACCAGCAGGACAGCTATATTACTGTACAGTGTAACTTCCCCTAAACCCTCTCCTCAGCAGGACCACTATATTACTGTACAGTGTAACACCCCCTAAACCCTCTCCTCAGCAGGACAACTATATTACTGTACAGTGCAACGCCCCCTAAACCCTCTCCTCAGCAGGACCACTATATTACTGTACAGTGCAACGCCCCCTAAACCCTCTCCTCAGCAGGACCACTATATTACTGTACAGTGTAACGCCCCCTAAACCCTCTCCTCAGCAGGACCACTATATTACTGTACAGTGTAACGCCCCCTAAACCCTCTCCTCAGCAGGACCACTATATTACTGTACAGTGTAACACCCCCTAAACCCTCTCCTCAGCAGGACCACTATATTACTGTACAGTGCAACGCCCCCTAAACCCTCTCCTCAGCAGGACAACTATATTACTGAACAGTGTAACGCCCCCTAAACCCTCTCCTCAGCAGGACCACTATATTACTGTACAGTGTAACGCCCCCTAAACCCTCTCCTCAGCAGGACCACTATATTACTGTACAGTGTAACACCCCCTAAACCCTCTCCTCAGCAGGACCACTATATTACTGTACAGTGCAACGCCCCCTAAACCCTCTCCTCAGCAGGACAACTATATTACTGTACAGTGTAACGCCCCCTAAACCCTCTCCTCAGCAGGACAACTATATTACTGTACAGTGTAACGCCCCCTAAACCCTCCCTTATTACTGTACAGTGTAACGCCCCCTAAACCCTCTCCTCAGCAGGACCACTATATTACTGTACAGTGTAACGCCCCCTAAACCCTCTCCTCAGCAGGACCACTATATTACTGTACAGTGTAACGCCCCCTAAACCCTCTCCTCAGCAGGACCACTATATTACTGTACAGTGTAACGCCCCCTAAACCCTCTCCTCAGCAGGACAGCTATATTACTGTACAGTGTAACGCCCCCTAAACCCTCTCCTCAGCAGGACCGCTATATTACTGTACAGTGTAACGCCCCCTAAACCCTCTCCTCAGCAGGACAGCTATATTACTGTACAGTGTAACGCCCCCTAAACCCTCTCCTCAGCAGGACAACTATATTACTGTACAGTGTAACGCCCCCTAAACCCTCTCCTCAGCAGGACCACTATATTACTGTACAGTGTAACGCCCCCTAAACCCTCTCCTCAGCAGGACAACTATATTACTGTACAGTGTAACGCCCCCTAAACCCTCTCCTCAGCAGGACAGCTATATTACTGTACAGTGTAACACCCCCTAAACCCTCTCCTCAGCAGGACAACTATATTACTGTACAGTGTAACGCCCCCTAAACCCTCTCCTCAGCAGGACAACTATATTACTGTACAGTGTAACGCCCCCTAAACCCTCCCTTATTACTGTACAGTGTAACGCCCCCTAAACCCTCTCCTCAGCAGGACCACTATATTACTGTACAGTGTAACGCCCCCTAAACCCTCTCCTCAGCAGGACCACTATATTACTGTACAGTGTAACGCCCCCTAAACCCTCTCCTCAGCAGGACCACTATATTACTGTACAGTGTAACGCCCCCTAAACCCTCTCCTCAGCAGGACAGCTATATTACTGTACAGTGTAACGCCCCCTAAACCCTCTCCTCAGCAGGACAGCTATATTACTGTACAGTGTAACGCCCCCTAAACCCTCTCCTCAGCAGGACAGCTATATTACTGTACAGTGTAACGCCCCCTAAACCCTCTCCTCAGCAGGACAACTATATTACTGTACAGTGTAACGCCCCCTAAACCCTCTCCTCAGCAGGACCACTATATTACTGTACAGTGTAACGCCCCCTAAACCCTCTCCTCAGCAGGACCACTATATTACTGTACAGTGTAACGCCCCCTAAACCCTCTCCTCAGCAGGACAACTATATTACTGTACAGTGTAACGCCCCCTAAACCCTCTCCTCAACAGGACCACTATATTACTGTACAGTGTAACGCCCCCTAAACCCTCTCCTCAGCAGGACAACTATATTACTATCTACTATGACTTGCTTTATACAGTACATTTTTTTACATCTTCTTCCTCTACACGCGTACAAAGATAAAAAGTAGCCTGGTCCCAGATCTGTTTTCTCTGTCTTTCCAAATGACCAGAGGACAGGGTTCAGAGGACAGGGTTCAGAGGACAGGGTTCAGAGGACAAGGTCCAGAGAACAGGGTCCAGAGGACAGGGTTCAGAGGACAGGGTCCAGAGGACAAGGTCCAGAGGACAGGGTTCAGAGGACAGGGTTCAGAGGACAGGGTCCAGAGGACAGGGTCCAGAGGACAGGGTTCAGAGGACAGGGTTCAGAGGACAGGGTTCAGAGGACAAGGTTCAGAGGACAGGGTTCAGAGGACAGGGTTCAGAGGACAAGGTTCAGAGGACAAGGTTCAGAGGACAGGGTTCAGAGGACAGGGTCCGGAGGACAGGGTCCGGAGGACAGGGTTCGGAGGACAGGGTCCAGAGGACAAGGTTCAGAGGACAGGGTCCAGAGGACAGGGTTCAGAGGACAGGGTTCGGAGGACAGGGTCCAGAGGACAGGGTTCAGAGGACAGGGTTCAGAGGACAGGGTCCAGAGGACAGGGTTCAGAGGACAGGGTTCAGAGGACAGGGTCCAGAGGACAGGGTTCAGAGGACAGGGTTCCCCAACTGGAGGCCAGCGGGTGGTTTTATTTGCCCCTCAAGTTTTGACAAAAACCAGTATTACCAGTATTCCCACGCATAATGAAGAGACATGAGAATGTAAACAAATGTAAGCAAGGTTTGAAATGATTGAGTTTTAGTCAAATATTACATCTGTTTTGGCTTCTTGCAGTCAATTTGCAGTCTACAAATTATTTGTAATTATGTCCCCCCCCCCCCCCCCCTAACATCAGCTCAAGAAAACAATCAGGCCGCAGCTTCACCTAGTTGATGATCTCTGCCACCTGCGCTATCTAAACAGCACAAACAGGTCTGGAATCAGGCTACTCAGGAACCATCAGTATCACTTCCTGGAGGAGATGTTGGTTGTGATATCATTGTTATGAGGAGAACATCAGTATCCTGTTGGTTGGAGGATATCATTGTTATGAGGAGAACATCAGTATCCTGTTGGTTAGAGGATATCGTTGTTATGAGGAGAACATCAGTATCCTGTTGGTTAGAGGATATCGTTGTTATGAGGAGAACATCAGTATCCTGTTGGTTAGAGGATATCATTGTTATGAGGAGAACATCAGTATCCTGTTGGTTAGAGGATATCGTTGTTATGAGGAGAACATCAGTATCCTGTTGGTTAGAGGATATCGTTGTTATGAGGAGAACATCAGTATCCTGTTGGTTGGAGGATATCATTGTTATGAGGAGAACATCAGTATCCTGTTGGTTAGAGGATATCGTTGTTATGAGGAGAACATCAGTATCCTGTTGGTTAGAGGATATCATTGTTATGAGGAGAACATCAGTATCCTGTTGGTTGGAGGATATCATTGTTATGAGGAGAACATCAGTATCCTGTTGGTTAGAGGATATCGTTGTTATGAGGAGAACATCAGTATCCTGTTGGTTAGAGGATATCGTTGTTATGAGGAGAACATCAGTATCCTGTTGGTTAGAGGATATCATTGTTATGAGGAGAACATCAGTATCCTGTTGGTTAGAGGATATCGTTGTTATGAGGAGAACATCAGTATCCTGTTGGTTAGAGGATATCGTTGTTATGAGGAGAACATCAGTATCCTGTTGGTTAGAGGATATCGTTGTTATGAGGAGAACATCAGTATCCTGTTGGTTAGAGGATATCATTGTTATGAGGAGAACATCAGTATCCTGTTGGTTAGAGGATATCATTGTTATGAGGAGAACATCAGTATCCTGTTGGTTATAGGATATCGTTGTTATGAGGAGAACATCAGTATCCTGTTGGTTAGAGGATATCGTTGTTATGAGGAGAACATCAGTATCCTGTTGGTTAGAGGATATCGTTGTTATGAGGAGAACATCAGTATCCTGTTGGTTAGAGGATATCGTTGTTATGAGGAGAACATCAGTATCCTGTTGGTTAGAGGATATCGTTGTTATGAGGAGAACATCAGTATCCTGTTGGTTGGAGGAGATGTTGGTTGGAGGATATCGTTGTTATGAGGAGAACATCAGTATCCTGTTGGTTAGAGGATATCGTTGTTATGAGGAGAACATCAGTATCCTGTTGGTTAGAGGATATCGTTGTTATGAGGAGAACATCAGTATCCTGTTGGTTAGAGGATATCGTTGTTATGAGGAGAACATCAGTATCCTGTTGGTTGGAGGATATCATTATTATGAGGAGAACATCAGTATCCTGTTGGTTAGAGGATATCGTTGTTATGAGGAGAACATTGGTATCCTGTTGGTTAGAGGATATCATTGTTATGAGGAGAACATCAGTATCCTGTTGGTTGGAGGATATCATTGTTATGAGGAGAACATCAGTATCCTGTTGGTTAGAGGATATCGTTGTTATGAGGAGAACATCAGTATCCTGTTGGTTAGAGGATATCGTTGTTATGAGGAGAACATCAGTATCCTGTTGGTTAGAGGATATCGTTGTTATGAGGAGAACATCAGTATCCTGTTGGTTAGAGGATATCATTGTTATGAGGAGAACATCAGTATCCTGTTGGTTAGAGGATATCGTTGTTATGAGGAGAACATCAGTATCCTGTTGGTTAGAGGATATCGTTGTTATGAGGAGAACATCAGTATCCTGTTGGTTAGAGGATATCGTTGTTATGAGGAGAACATCAGTATCCTGTTGGTTAGAGGATATCGTTGTTATGAGGAGAACATCAGTATCCTGTTGGTTAGAGGATATCGTTGTTATGAGGAGAACATCAGTATCCTGTTGGTTA
>NW_027261081.1:95000-110000 GCF_045791955.1 Oncorhynchus clarkii lewisi
CAAACCCGGACGACGCTGGGCCAATGACTGCTTACCAAACCCAAACCCGGACGACGCTGGGCCAATGACTGGACGACGCTGGGCCAATGACTGCTTACCAAACCCAAACCCGGACGACGCTGGGCCAATGACTGGACGACGCTGGGCCAATGACTGCTTACCAAACCCAAACCCGGACGACGCTGGGCCAATGACTGCTTACCAAACCCAAACCCGGACGACGCTGGGCCAATGACTGCTTACCAAACCCAAACCCGGACGACGCTGGGCCAATGACTGCCTACCAAACCCAAACCCGGACGACGCTGGGCCAATGACTGCCTACCAAACCCAAACCCGGACGACGCTGGGCCAATGACTGCCTACCAAACCCAAACCCGGACGACGCTGGGCCAATGACTGGACGACGCTGGGCCAATGACTGCTTACCAAACCCAAACCCGGACGACGCTGGGCCAATGACTGGACGACGCTGGGCCAATGACTGGACGACGCTGGGCCAATGACTGGACGACGCTGGGCCAATGACTGGACGACGCTGGGCCAATGACTGCTTACCAAACCCAAACCCGGACGACGCTGGGCCAATGACTGCTTACCAAACCCAAACCCGGACGACGCTGGGCCAATGACTGGACGACGCTGGGCCAATGACTGCTTACCAAACCCAAACCCGGACGACGCTGGGCCAATGACTGGACGACGCTGGGCCAATGACTGCTTACCAAACCCAAACCCGGACGACGCTGGGCCAATGACTGCTTACCAAACCCAAACCCGGACGACGCTGGGCCAATGACTGCTTACCAAACCCAAACCCGGACGACGCTGGGCCAATGACTGCCTACCAAACCCAAACCCGGACGACGCTGGGCCAATGACTGCCTACCAAACCCAAACCCGGACGACGCTGGGCCAATGACTGCCTACCAAACCCAAACCAGGACGACGCTGGGCCAATGACTGGACGACGCTGGGCCAATGACTGCTTACCAAACCCAAACCCGGACGACGCTGGGCCAATGACTGCTTACCAAACCCAAACCCGGACGACGCTGGGCCAATGACTGGACGACGCTGGGCCAATGACTGCTTACCAAACCCAAACCCGGACGACGCTGGGCCAATGACTGGACGACGCTGGGCCAATGACTGCTTACCAAACCCAAACCCGGACGACGCTGGGCCAATGACTGCTTACCAAACCCAAACCCGGACGACGCTGGGCCAATGACTGCCTACCAAACCCAAACCCGGACGACGCTGGGCCAATGACTGCTTACCAAACCCAAACCCGGACGACGCTGGGCCAATGACTGCTTACCAAACCCAAACCCGGACGACGCTGGGCCAATGACTGCCTACCAAACCCAAACCCGGACGACGCTGGGCCAATGACTGCCTACCAAACCCAAACCCGGACGACGCTGGGCCAATGACTGTCTACCAAACCCAAACCCGGACGACGCTGGGCCAATGACTGCCTACCAAACCCAAACCCGGACGACGCTGGGCCAATGACTGTCTACCAAACCCAAACCCGGACGACGCTGGGCCAATGACTGGCTACCAAACCCAAACCCGGACGACGCTGGGCCAATGACTGCTTACCAAACCCAAACCCGGACGACGCTGGGCCAATGACTGGCTACCAAACCCAAACCCGGACGACGCTGGGCCAATGACTGCCTACCAAACCCAAACCCGGACGACGCTGGGCCAATGACTGTCTACCAAACCCAAACCCGGACGACGCTGGGCCAATGACTGTCTACCAAACCCAAACCCGGACGACGCTGGGCCAATGACTGCCTACCAAACCCAAACCCGGACGACGCTGGGCCAATGACTGCTTACCAAACCCAAACCCGGACGACGCTGGGCCAATGACTGCTTACCAAACCCAAACCCGGACGACGCTGGGCCAATGACTGCTTACCAAACCCAAACCCGGACGACGCTGGGCCAATGACTGCCTACCAAACCCAAACCCGGACGACGCTGGGCCAATGACTGCCTACCAAACCCAAACCCGGACGACGCTGGGCCAATGACTGCCTACCAAACCCAAACCCGGACGACGCTGGGCCAATGACTGCTTACCAAACCCAAACCCGGACGACGCTGGGCCAATGACTGCCTACCAAACCCAAACCCGGACGACGCTGGGCCAATGACTGCCTACCAAACCCAAACCCGGACGACGCTGGGCCAATGACTGCCTACCAAACCCAAACCCGGACGACGCTGGGCCAATGACTGCCTACCAAACCCAAACCCGGACGACGCTGGGCCAATGACTGCCTACCAAACCCAAACCCGGACGACGCTGGGCCAATGACTGCCTACCAAACCCAAACCCGGACGACGCTGGGCCAATGACTGCCTACCAAACCCAAACCCGGACGACGCTGGGCCAATGACTGCCTACCAAACCCAAACCCGGACGACGCTGGGCCAATGACAGCCTACCAAACCCAAACCTGGACGACGCTGGGCCAATGACTGCTTACCAAACCCAAACCCGGACGACGCTGGGCCAATGACTGCTTACCAAACCCAAACCCGGACGACGCTGGGCCAATGACTGCTTACCAAACCCAAACCCGGACGACGCTGGGCCAATTGTGCGCCGCCCTATGGGACTCCCAATCACGGCCAGTTGTGATACAGCCTGGAATCCAACCAGGATCTGTAGTGACGCCTCTAGCACTGAGTGCCTTAGACCGCTGCGCCACCCGGGAGCCCAAGATGTAGCCACTCTAACACACACAACACACACACACACACAACACGTACACCATGATAGACACACTCTAACACACCCACAGCACGTACACCACGATAGACACACTCTAACACACCCACAGCACGTACACCACGATAGACACACTCTAACACACCCACAGCACGTACACCACGATAGACACACTCTAACACACCCACAGCACGTACACCATGATGGACACACTGTAACATACACAGAGAAATTAAATACAGAAATATCTATTTTACATAGGTATTCAGACCCCTGAGTCAATACTTTGTAGAAGCACTTTTGGCAGCGATTACAGCTGTGAGTCTTTCTGGGTAAGTCTCTAAGAGCTTTAAACACCTGGATTGTGCTACTGTATAGTCCCCTCCCCTCACCACTGTTTCCGACATTGTATTCTGGATACTGTGCTGCCATCTATTGGTGCGTTAGGAGAATTGACGAGGGTTCAGATTACAGATTGTATTTGCTTCCATCTACTGTATAAAGGTGAGAAACAACTAGTGGGTATAGGATTTAACTTACCCATCCCTCTCTCTCTCTCTTCCTCAGGGTCTAGTCTCAACCTGGAACACCACTAAGAAGACCAGAGCAGAGAGAATGTTAGACATGGCCTTACTCATATGTCTCTCTCTCCCTCTCTCTCCCTCTCTCTCTCTCTCTCTCTCTCTCTCTCTCTGTCTCTCTCTCTCTCTCTCTGTCTCTCTCTCTCTCTCTCTCTCTCTGTCTCTCTCTCTCTCTCTCTCTCTCTCTCTCTCTCTCTCTCTCTCTCTCTCTCTCTCTCTCTCTCTCTCTCTCTCTGTCTCTCTCTCTCTCCCTCTCTCTCTCTCTCCCTCTCCCTCCCTCTCCCTCTCTCTCTCTCAGGGTGGTAGCACCAGTCTGAATATGAACCACTATGCCACTAAGAAGACGGTGGCAGGGAGCATGTTAGACGTGGCCCTGCTGATGGCCAACGCTGCCCAGCTGAAGGCCGTCCTGGAGCAGGGGCCAGACTTCAGGTATTCTGATTACATTTGATTTGATTTGATCATTTAATACACAAGTGGATATTTGTGTGTGTAAAATAATTGTAACAATAAAGATTCCTGACTCACTGTATTTCCATTGTAGTCGTCTAGTTTTGGCCACCAGGCAGGATGAGTCTAAGAGATGATACGTCATTACAGGTACTACGTCACCGTCCTGGTCCTCATCGGGTCGTCGCTGCTCTTCCAGGTGCTGGCTGGGGTGCTGTTTGTCGCCATGGGTGAGTCTGGACTTGTCAAGTGTTATTACAGTAAAAAAGCCTGTAAGAGGTCCATGCGAGGGGCAACAGAAGCACACAGTCCATTTCACAATTTAAACCAATGTAAACTGTTCATTACTGACCTTTAAACAATCATCTTAGTCCCTGAAGTTATAAACCGCTTGTAGCATCAGTGGAGTGGATTTATGTAGACCAAGGGAAGACAGGCTTCGGGTCTCACCTCAGTTACAACACTGTTGGTCTCTGTGTGTTCCAGCACGTAAGGACCTGAACAACGTGGCCAACCAGAGGAAGCTGGACATCATGAACAACGTGGCCACCGGCCTCGTCTTCATCACCGCCATCATCAACATCTTCATCACCGCATTTGGAGTGCAGAAGACTGGCCTGTACCCCAAAACCTAGGCTGAAGACTGGCCTGTACCCCAAAACCTAGGCTGAAGACTGGCCTGTACCCCACAACCTAGACAGTAGACTGGCCTGTACCCTAAAACCTAGACAGAAGACTTGCCTGTACCCCAAAACCTAGACAGTAGACTGGCCTGTACCCCAAAACCTAGAATGAAGACTGGCCTGTACCCCAAAACCTAGACAGAAGACTGGCCTGTACCCCAAAACCTAGACAGAAGACTTGCCTGTACCCCAAAACCTAGACAGTAGACTGACCTGTACCCCGAAACCTAGAATGAAGACTGGCCTGTACCCCAAAACCTAGAATGAAGACTGGCCTGTACCCCAAAACCTAGACAGTAGACTGGCCTGTACCCCAAAACCTAGACAGTAGACTGGCCTGTACCCCAAAACCTAGACAGTAGACTGACCTGTACCCCACAACCTAGACAGTAGACTGACCTGTACCCCAAAACCTAGACAGTAGACTGACCTGTACCCCAACACCTAGGCTGAAGACTGACCTGTACCCCAAAACCTAGACTGAAGACTGATCTGTACCCCAAAACCTAGACAGTAGACTGACCTGTACCCCACAACCTAGACAGTAGACTGACCTGTACCCTAAAACCTAGACTGAAGACTGACCTGTACCCCACAACCTAGACAGTAGACTGACCTGTACCCTAAAACCTAGAGTGATATACTTCAGCGATATATCTTTCAAAACGCGGCAATACGGGTTTACTATTGTAACTTTTTTTTATCAGAAGAGATTTGTAAAAGAAAGATATTAATCATTTAAATGTCAAAAAGTAGAATTGTCTTATTCTAATGTGTATGGCTCAGAAATCAAATTAAAGACAAGTGTTTGGGCTACAGATTAGTCTCTCTAGACAAACCGGTTGCCTCCCACAATTTAACAATGTTCAAGCATGTCCTTGGTCTGGGATTTCCAAGAATGGCTACAGACCATAGGGTCTTCAGATAATATAAGGGGAAACAGTGTCTACTAGTGGTCTTTATTTTACTAATAAAATAATGATACTCACTGTGTCCAAAGTGTGTCTCTAATGCAATAAACTCCATAAAACAACCTTGTCTTGGTCAAATGTTCTGTTAAGTGAGGGCTGAGACATGTGATACTGAATAAATGTGTTTATTAAGGATAAGTAATACGGCTGGGGAGTAAATGATGACATCAGTTACATGTAATCTGATTACAACAAAAAATTTAACTGCCACAGGCGTCCTCCTCTTCATCTGAAGAGGAGAGGCGAGAAGGATCGGAGGACCAAAATGCGGCGTGGTATGTGGTCATGATGAATATTTAATAAAAAGAAAGTATTGAACACTGAATACAAATACAATAAACGACCGTGACGCTATAAATGAGACCTGTGCTGAAACACAAGCCACTAACATAGACAATCACCCACAAACAAACAGTGAAACCCAGGCTACCTAAGTATGATTCTCAATCAGAGACAACTAATGACACCTGCCTCTGATTGAGAACCATACTAGGCCGAAACATAGAAATCCCCAAATCATAGAAAAACAAACATAGACTGCCCACCCAACTCACGCCCTGACCATACTAAATACATACAAAACAACGGATATAAAGGTCAGAACGTGACAGTAACTGTGATCACTTATGTTACCAGCAAAAACACTGTATTCAGATTACAGATACGTTAGGAAAAACAAGATGATTACTTCTTGGATTACTTTTTTAAAAAAAGGATGTTTTGCAAAAAAAAATACATTATGACAGCGTTCTGTTTTCTCAACGACATTCCGTTATGCATTGACAAAAGGAGCAAGTTTAAAGGTCAAATGCAGCTGTTTTTATCTCAATATCAAATAATTTCTAACTAACAATTTTAAGTGCCTTATTGTGATTTCAATTAAAATGGTCAAAAATAAACAAAAAAATTGCTTCTTGGCAAAGAACAATTTCTATTGGTCTGAGTTGGGAAGGGAAAACTGAAAACTAGCTGTTATTGGCAGAGAGGTTTGGAACGCTCTTTCTTATTGGTCGATTAACTAACTAACCAGATGGTGATTTCACCAGGCAGGGCAAAACTCCATCCCACCAACACAGGCTGAAGTTTCAGGCGGTCTTTTCAAACAGCTCTTATATTAAAAGGAGCATAATCATCATTTTCACCACACAGTATTATTCCAACCTCATAGTGAGGAAATATACACTGAGTGGACAAAACATTAGGGACACCTGCTCTTTCCATGACAGACTGACCAGGTGAATCCAGGTGAAAGATATGATCCCTTATTGATGTTACCTGTTGAATCCACTTCAATCTGTGTAGATAAAGGAGAAGAGACAGGCTAAATAATGATGTGTAAGCCTTGAGACAATTGAGACATGGATTGTGTATGTGTACCATTCAGAATGTAATAGTGCCTTTGAACTGGATATGGTAGTAAGGCGCACCTGGGTTTTTCACGCTCAACAGTTTCCCGTGTGTATCAAGAGTGGTCCACCACCCAAAGGACATCCAGCCAACTTGACACAACTGTAGGAATCAATGGAGTCAACGTGGGCCAGCATCCCTGTGGAACGCTTTCAACACACCCGGAACCCTCTCGGCAAAAGGGGGTGCAACTCAATATTAGGAAGGTATTCCTAATGTTTTGTACAATTGGTGTATATAAAACACAGGACAATCACATTGACGGTATGGGCCTTCAGGTTTATTCCACCTGAGCAAGTCTGACCACCAATCAGAGACCACTGTGATGACACACCAACTGATGACCACCAATCAGAGACCACTGTGATGACACACCAACTGATGACCACCAATCAGAGACCACTGTGATGACACACCAACTGATGACCACCAATCAGAGACCACTGTGATGACACATGCGATTGATGGATTATTTTATTATTCTTCTAATCAAAATGTAACTGAAAGTAATCAGATTACGTTACTGAGTTTGGGTAATTAGGACAGGTAATTTGTAACGGTACTATAACAGATTACATAGGACAGGTAATTAGTAACTGTGCTGTAACAGATTACATTGGACAGGTAATTAGTAACTGTGCTGTAACAGATTACATTGGACAGGTAATTAGTCCTGTAACAGATTACATTGGACAGGTAATTAGTAACTGTGCTGTAACAGATTACATTGGACAGGTAATTAGTAACGGTACTGTAACAGATTACATTGGACTGGTAATTAGTAACTGTGCTGTTACAGATTACATTGGACAGGTAATTTGTGCTGTAACAGATTACATTGGACAGGTAATTAGTACTGTAACAGATTACATTGGACAGGTAATTTGTGCTGTAACAGATTACATTGGACAGGTAATTAGTACTGTAACAGATTACATTGGACAGGTAATTAGTAACTGTGCTGTAACAGATTACATTGAACAGGTAATTAGTAACGGTACTGTAACAGATTACATTGGACTGGTAATTAGTAACTGTGCTGTTACAGATTACATTGGACAGGTAATTTGTGCTGTAACAGATTACATTGGACAGGTAATTAGTGCTGTAACAGATTACATTGGACAGGTAATTAGTAACTGTCCTGTAACAGATTACATTGGACAGGTAATTAGTACTGTAACAGATTACATTGGACAGGTAATTAGTAACTGTGCTGTAACAGATTACATTGGACAGGTAATTAGTAACTGTGCTGTAACAGATTACATTGGACAGGTAATTAGTAACTGTGCTGTAACAGATTACATTGGACAGGTAATTAGTACTGTAACAGATTACATTGGACAGGTAATTAGTAACTGTACTATAACAGATTACATAGGACAGGTAATTAGTAATTGTGCTGTAACAGATTACATTGGACAGGTAATTAGTAACATGATCAAGGCTTTGGTCTATGGCCACTCAGGTGACCAAACCAGACACATTCCTTGGGCCACGTCTGGGTGGGTGACAACTGGGGTGTGTGTGTGTGTGTGTGTGTGTGTGTGCGTGTGTGTGTGTGTGTGTGTGTATGTGTGTGTGAGAGAGAGAGTGTGTAAGGGGTACACACACTACACCACCTTGGCGCCAGGGGACTGCACTGGGACAGTATGGGAGGTGGTCAACACTGACAGCTGGAATTATCACAACTGTCATTGACAGTGGTTTACAATGAACACATTGCTGTACCGGCCTACACACACATACTTAGACATACACAAAAGTAAATTGTAGGCAACAAAATACATAATACTGTGTATGTCTCTCAAAGTACATGAGACACAATGTCACGGGCACACTACAAACGGCTAGACTTACAGTAAAACGCTTGTTGTCGTTTCCAAACAGTGTCAGAACTTCAGAGGGTTTGACAATAAACTGTTATCATGATCTGTGATGAGGTGAGGAAGTGTTTACCCAAGGGCGCCCTCTTCTGTTTGAAATACCTGGCAAGTATTCAAAGAGCTGCACGAGTCAGGGTCTAGAATAGATTGTGTTCTATGGTGAAAGTCTCTCTGCCACAGAGGAAAGCCCGTTCATTTCTCTCGTGACCCTCCCGCCAGCGTCTGATGTTGAAAGACTCGTGCACGTACGGCGGTGGAGTGGAGGGAGGCCATTCTCGTGAACGCGCATCCCGATCCTTACGTCACTGAAGCGCCCTGGCTCGGGATCTACTGGTAGTGCTGGCAATAGAGGAGAAAAATAGCAACTGCTCGGAAAAGAGGCATTTTCTATCGGTTGTAACGGTTCCTCAACGGATAACGGTTCTATCTGACGCCGGATACGGATAATTGACATAACTGGACTAACCGGATTTATGAGAAGAAGGTAGGTGACATTTTAAAAGTGATTTTCTAGATTGAAGCCCACTTCTGACTGGGCTGAGAAGTGGACAGTCTAGTTGCCGTGAGTGTGTGTCTCAGGAAAGAGCAGTCATGTACATGTGTTGAGTGTGTGTGGTGTGTTATACGGTAGTTCTGACAGCATGTCTGTTGTAATTAACTCGAATTATAGCAGCTTTACTTAGTTGTTGTCTCGAGTTGTTGGGCTCTTGTGCAGCGCGAGATAGGAGGGAAAATGTATTTAGCGGTTGAGGAAAAGAGGTGTCTCGTTTCACTGGGGTTTAACACAATGTATGTATGTTATGTTTTCTACCATTCAATGTGTTCATGTGTTCCCTCAGAGGAATAGGCCGTCTTATAGCCGAATACAGCGGGTATGAATCAGTGCATTGTGTTGTTTTGTCGGTGTGTAGTGAGCGGGTTCTTCTAGACTGCCGTTGAGGGTTCATTTGACTGTCTTACTTACTAAAGGGTTTGTCTTTGACTTGTCAGTCTTACGAAAGAGCTGTCAACTCGCTGCGTGGCCAACACAGCACGTCGACACCCGCTCTACCGAGGAGCCAACAACCTAGTCCAGCAAGTTGCAAGTTGTTACATTGTTGCTACGCTGTGTGGATAAAACATGTATCGCCAGGCCTATTCGGCAACATTGTAGCGTTATTGTTGTAAACACAAAAGCTATAGAAAGATTTACGACGGCTCCGATTAGATAGACTCATTATTTTATCTACGACACGCTTTCCTACGGGAATGACTTGTTTATAGGAGATTTACCTCCAAAGTGTAACGTTGCCGCCCGTTGAAATGGCATTTCCCCAGCTCCTCCCATGAGCACAGGAGTCAAATAACCCTGTCGCGGCTCCCTACCCAATCTGAACTAAACATTAGACCTTCTAAAGTGTTTGTAAACGCCCTGTGTAATTGACTGTAGCCTGTTCCAAAGCACCCGTGATTGACTTGGACGAGGAGGAGGCGGTATTTGTGGGCTATTCCCGGTATCCACTAGACTACTCGTATCCTCCAGACAGCGGGCAACAGGTTGCTTCATGACTGGGGCTAAACGTTGTCATCGACCCCTTGTTATTCACGCGTCACTGGGCCTGGGTTTACCTCAAAACAGCCTAATAACTACTCAGTAATAATGCTGCTCCCTAACTAGATTAGTTTGACAGAATAATAACATTGTATTTTTTAAAT
Source organism: Oncorhynchus clarkii lewisi (assembly GCF_045791955.1). Classification (NCBI taxonomy): domain Eukaryota; kingdom Metazoa; phylum Chordata; class Actinopteri; order Salmoniformes; family Salmonidae; genus Oncorhynchus; species Oncorhynchus clarkii. Next base: position 105,435 of record NW_027261081.1, read on the forward strand.
TATCAGTTACTATTCTTTTAACGTCTGTATTTTTCAGCAAGCTACAGTGGGCCTAGTTTGTAACGGCAGTAGGCACCGTCTGTATTTTTCAGCAAGCTACAGTGGGCCTAGTTTGTAACGGCAGTAGGCACCGTAAGTCGCTAATTACCGGAGAAGTTACCTTCAGATCATACACTTTTTAAAACATTTTAGTTGAGTTTATTAGCTCGTGCTGCAGCTACTCTTCCTGGGGTCTGTTCAATATTGTACATGTCCATACGTTACACAATGTTGTGTGTCCTGGCCTTTTGACTGATCATTGATTAGTCAGTTGACTGATAATTGATTATGTCTGTCTGTCTGCCTGTCAGTCTGCCTGTCAGTCTGCCTGTCTGTATGAGAGATAATTAAGGAGTGAGTGAATGAATGAATGACTGTTATGTTGTTCAGTACTAACTCCACTGTGAGGGGGCCAACAGTCTGTCTCAGTGTCAGAGCCCACCTGCTATAGAGGAGATAAGGCCCTAATAACATGTCACCCTACCCCAGTCCATATTCAAGGCCTTATATCAGGATGCTCCACTGTAAGGCCCTTATGCCAGGCTGCTCCACTGTAAGGCCCTTATGCCAGGCTGCTCCACTGTAAGGCCTTATGTCAGGCTGCTCCACTGTAAGGCCCTTATGCCAGGCTGCTCCACAGACCTCCTCCCACTAGAGGAGTTGGGAGCAGGTACAGCCCCCTGTGGGGACATTGGACCCTGGTTACAGGGATATGACTGATAACAGTGACCTCTCTGTTTCATCTGGTTGTTATGGGAGACAGCTGACCTGTTGTTGGATGGATCTTTGATGGGTCTTTTTCCTGCTGGTAGAGTTTCATTCGATCCTGAGGGACACAGAGGTCTAAGGCCCTGCATCTCAGTGCTAGAGGCGTCACTACAGACCCTGGTTTGATCCCGGGCTGTATCACAACCGGCCGTGATCGAGAGTCCCGTAGGGCGTCGCACAATTGGCCCAGCGTCGTCCAGGTTTAGGGGAGGGTTTGGCCGGGGTAGGCCGTTATTGTAAATAAGAATTTGTTCTTAACTGACTTGCCTAGTTAAATAAAGGTTAAATAAAATTACATTCTATGAATGGTGTAGAATGAAAGAGGATGACATTGACACGGGCATACTATTGACCTACTATAGATAACATACTGTACATTTTTTGTTTAATGGAAATGTAATGAACTAGTCACGACAACCTCCTCTAGTTGTTGATTTATAGTTTTCACCTCCCCTCTGACCCCTATCCCAGTACCTGGTGGACACCTGGTTACACTCCCTCCCCCCCTGACCCCTATACCAGTACCTGGTGGACACCTGGTTACACCCCCTCCCCCCCTGACCCCTATACCAGTACCTGGTGGACACCTGGTTACACCCCCTCCCCCCCTGACCCCTATACCAGTACCTGGTGGACACCTGGTTACACCCCCTCCCCCCCTGACCCCTATCCCAGTACCTGGTGGACACCTGGTTACACCCCCTCCCCCCCTGACCCCTATACCAGTACCTGGTGGACACCTGGTTACACCCCCTCCCCCCCTGACCCCTATACCAGTACCTGGTGGACACCTGGTTTCACCTCCCCTCTGACCCCTATCCCAGTACCTGGTGGACACCTGGTTTATAGTTTTCTCCTCCCCTCTGACCCCTATACCAGTACCTGGTGGACACCTGGTTTCCCCTCCCCTTTGACCCCTATCCCAGTACCTGGTGGACACCTGGTTTATAGTTTTCTCCTCCCCTCTGACCCCTATCCCAGTACCTGGTGGACACCTGGTTTCACCTCCCCTTTGACCCCTATCCCAGTACCTGGTGACACCTGGTTTCACCTCACCTCTGACCCCTATCCCAGTACCTGGTGGACACCTGGTTTATAGTTTTCTCCTCCCCTCTGACCCCTATCCCAGTACCTGGTGACATCTAGTTTCACCTCCCCTCTGACCCCTATCCCAGTACCTGGTGGACACCTGGTTTCACCTCCCCTCTGACCCCTATCCCAGTACCTGGTGGACACCTGGTTACACCCCCCCCCTCTGACCCCTATCCCAGTACCTGGTGGACACCTGGTTACACCCCCCCCCCCCCCTCTGACCCCTATCCCAGTACCTGGTGGACACCTGGTTTCACCTCCCCTCTGACCCCTATCCCAGTACCTGGTGGACACCTGGTTACACCCCCCCTCTGACCCCTATCCCAGTACCTGGTGACACCTGGTTTCACCTCCCCTTTGACCCCTATTCCAGTACCTGGTGATACTGCCTGAGTTGTTTGTTGAGTCCAATATGTGCAAGTCAAGACCTGTCATCTCTCACTTCTGTAACTTCAAGTTTACTCAAAATAAGTGCTTGTGGTGTGTGTGTGTGTGTGTGTGTGTGTGTGTGTGTGTGTGTGTGTGTGTGTGTGTGTGTGTGTTATCATGTATCAGCTTGCTAGAGTCTAATGGATAAGGATATTGCTGAGTGAGAGAAATTATATAAATATATTGTATAGGAAGGATAATGCTAAAGTGTAGAGGAAGGATAATGCCGTACCGCATATGAAGGATAATGTTGCATTGTAGAGGAATGATCATGTTGTATTGTAGAGGAAGGATAATGCTCTACTGTAGAGGAAGGATAATGCTGCATTGTAGAGGAAGGATAATGCTATATTGCAGAGGAAGGATAATGTTGTATTGTAGAGGAAGGATAATGCTATATTGTAGAGGAAGGATATTGCTCTATTGTAGAGGAAGGATAATGCAGTATGGTAGAGCATGGATAATGTTTTAGTGTCGAGGAAAGATAATGTTTTATTGTAGAGGAAGGATAATGCCGTGTTGTAGAGGAAGGATAATGCTGTATCGTAGAGGAAGGATAACGCTGTATTGTAGAGGAAGGATAACACTATTGTTGAGGAAGGATAGTGCTCTATTGTAGAGGAAGGATAATGCTGTATTGTAGAGGAAGGATAATGCTGTATTGTTGGCCTTATACACAGTAATAACACTATGTTTCCCCTAGAACCCAAAAAATTGGGGTTAGCACTTCAGAATGTATTTCATTGAAGAAAAATTGAGATTTTGAGATTGTAATTTTTGTGGAGTTAGCTCAATCTGGGCAAACGTATTAGATTCCTGCTGGGCTGAAGAAAGCCAAGCTCTTACTTTCACTTCTTTCCCACCCCATATTAATTTATTTTCTTTTGCAACAATGAGTTTGGCAAGTTCACTTATGTGTTGGATGGCTGCTGTTGTAATGAAAATGTAGGTTTATACCAGGTGTGTGTGTGCAGGCCCCCAGGATTCTACATAAAGCCTGTTTACCCACATGATAATCATGTGGTGGGTGATTATGTTTATCTTATTTCACACATGTGCAAATTATACACACATGTGAGTTGGAGAGTTTTTTTTTGTTTTGCATTTCCCAACTCCCCCTGAGAGTGGGGTTCCAACCACCCATTATCAATGGCTTCCCTGGAGCAGTAAGTGTTAAGTGCCTTGCTCAAGGACACGTCAACAGATTTTTCACCTTTTCTGCACAGGGATTCGAACTAGCGACCTTTCGGTTACTGGTGCAACACTCTAACCACTTGGCTACCTGTCACTTGCATATACAGTGCCTTGCGAAAGTATTCGGCCCCCTTGAACTTCGCGACCTTTTGCCACATTTCAGGCTTCAAACATAAAGATATAAAACTGTATTTTTTTGTGAAGAATCAACAACAAGTGGGACACAATCATGAAGTGGAACGACATTTATTGGATATTTCAAACTTTTTTAACAAATCAAAAACTGAAAAATTGGTCGTGCAAAATTATTCAGCCCCTTTACTTTCAGTGCAGCAAACTCTCTCCAGAAGTTCAGTGAGGATCTCTGAATGATCCAATGTTGACCTAAATGACTAATGATGATAAATACAATCCACCTGTGTGTAATCAAGTCTCCGTATAAATGCACCTGCACTGTGATAGTCTCAGAGGTCCGTTAAAAGCGCAGAGAGCATCATGAAGAACAAGGAACACACCAGGCAGGTCCGAGATACTGTTGTGAAGAAGTTTAAAGCCGGATTTGGATACAAAAAGATTTCCCAAGCTTTAAACATCCCAAGGAGCACTGTGCAAGCGATAATATTGAAATGGAAGGAGTATCAGACCACTGCAAATCTACCAAGACCTGGCCGTCCCTCTAAACTTTCAGCTCATACAAGGAGAAGACTGATCAGAGATGCAGCCAAGAGGCCCATGATCACTCTGGATGAACTGCAGAGATCTACAGCTGAGGTGGGAGACTCTGTCCATAGGACAACAATCAGTCGTATATTGCACAAATCTGGCCTTTATGGAAGAGTGGCAAGAAGAAAGCCATTTCTTAAAGATATCCATAAAAAGTGTCGTTTAAAGTTTGCCACAAGCCACCTGGGAGACACACCAAACATGTGGAAGAAGGTGCTCTGGTCAGATGAAACCAAAATTGAACTTCTTGGCAACAATGCAAAACGTTATGTTTGGCGTAAAAGCAACACAGCTGAACACACCATCCCCACTGTCAAACAT